>NC_045455.1:26765975-26769639 GCF_002776525.5 Piliocolobus tephrosceles
TAGATAGATAGATAGATAGATAGATAGATAGATAGATAGATAGATAGGAATTCAGTATAGTTATAGATCTGTCAGTCTGTATCTACATCTATATCCATATCGATATCATTTCTGCTTACAAATTATACTCCCTCTACCTCAACTACTCACCTCTCATCTCTGCCACTGCAACACGACATTAACCATAGATGTAAACAAGGGAATATCTCCATGTTTCTAAAACAAAAATTAAAAACTCTGTTTATGAACACTGAACTTTGAATTTCATACACTTTTATGTTGTGAAATCGTATTTAAATTTTTTTACAACTATTTTAAAACTGCAAATGTAATCTTACCTCATCAGCTACACAAAAACTGGTGTTGGCTGGATTTGTCTTGTGGGACCCAAGTTGTCCACCTCTGCCATATATGAAGAAAAGAGAAGGCTCATTCATGTAGAGGGCTGCTCGGGGTTTTTATTTTATTCTCTATGTCTAAACACACATGTCTCTGAACAAATCTGTCTTCTGATGGCATTTCTTACCAAGAATTTTGTGCACATAGGGCAAGAAAGTATTTGGATTTACTTTAACGTGCATGGAGCCCACAGCAGACTTTTTTTTTCCTCTCACTTCTGAGCCAGATTGAAGAGATGTTTCCAATAAAAAATAATTGCCCACATAAGGATTCCATATTTCCTAAGGTAACTTTTTAAATTTTTCAGATAATTCCTTTGTGCTTTATTCTGAATACAAAATTTATCTGTAATGATAATAGGAGATTCAAATGAAAATAAAAAGCAGAACTGTTTTTCCTCGTTAGACAGCCTGTGAATTACCTACCATGATTTTTTTCCTTGCACAAACAACTCTCTGTCTCTACCTCTTCTGAGCATAGGGACAATCATCTTGGTTTCTGTCTCCTCTGGAATGTGTTTCAGGCTGTGGCTTCCAATGTGTGAACCAGTGTGTTTTGTTCTTCGAGAAATTCACCAAAATATATAAATATTTATACTTCTTTTACCATTACCCTCACAAACACAAACATGCACTCCATCTCCATACTATTATAGATTTTTCGGAGTTCTAGTCACAAAGATTTGGGGGAGGTAAACATGTAGTTTCAGTTAACATTCTTAAAATGATATACCATGCTTATTATTTAAAATATACTTTATTAAATAAACAATGTTGAACTTGTCTTAATCATTTCTGAAGCAAGTTTCTATATTGTATTCCTTAGTAATTTTTATTAGACAGTTGTAGCAAATTTAAATAATAATACCGATGATCTGAGAGCATATTAAATGCAAGACTAAGGCAAATCTGTTAGGAATTAGTGAAAAGATCGGTAGTATAATTGTGTAGCGTTGTTTTACTACCATTTTCAGAAGAAAAAACAATATAAACATAATTATACTCCTAGATAATTTATTGATCTTTCCTGATAACTCTGAAATATATTGTATCTGTATGGATATTCGTCTATCAATCTGAAGTTATAATTACAGAAAACTTACATTTTTACATTTCCAATAGTCTTGAGATTGACTTTAGAGCTAATACTTTCAAAGAAAAGTATAAAATAAGAATTCTATGCACAAATATAGTTGCCTAGTTTTTATTTTCTTGTATTCTATTCTTTTATGCATAATTGACAAGTTTTATATAATATCAAACTAAATATATAGTTTTAGGCAAAAACAGTTATCAATATTATAATTTTATATGTAAAATCATATATCATAATGACTTAAACTTCTTTCACATAATAATACCTATAGAGAAGAGTAGGCACTTCATCCATATAATATTTGTGAAACTTTCCAGGAAAAATACATATATACACATATGTATACATATAGATAAATATGTACTTGTATATATTTTTTTCTTATATATGTGCATATACATGTATAAATATGTATATATGTATATACATATATACATATGTTGAGAAGATGTGTTTATATATGTGTAAACATATGTATTTTACCATATATTTCTATTTACTAATTATATATTATACTATTTATTTCTATTGTAGTGATAATATATTATACTATTTATTTCTATATATATACAGAAATAAATATTTTTTATGCTTTACTGATGAAGTTTTATGCAGTCATTATGAATCATTGTAATTACACTAAAGGTGTTGGTGTCAATTGTGGGTTTTCTAACGCACAGAATTTCTTAGGACACAAAATCATTTTGCCAATGGTGTAAATACTGAATTGTTTTTTAAGTTGTAGTAATTTTTTCATGTCATAAATGTTTGACGTATTATTGTCATCATTTGAATAGTTATCATGTAACTTTTTTCTTATACATTCTTCAATTTCAAAACTATGATGCAAATAATTCAGAAAAGGGATAATTAGAGCGATATTGCATTATGCTGTACTATTCTTGACAACAGACCAATCTATAGGGTTCTGACTAGAAAGCCATTATATTAAAATATAACTCTAGATCAGACTGCCAGTGTCACTGCCTATGAGTGTTCACTTAATTTCTGAGTGTTCATCTTCTACTATTTCGATCTTAAGCATCTGTACAATCAGAAAACTTATCCTTGTATCTCTCAGCTCCAGATATAAATTCTAATTTTATTCCAGTTTGCTCTGATTCCTTCTTAGTTTTCTGCATACTTTTTTTCTTATGTATCACTAGTCATCTTCAAACTTTTTGGAGGCCAAAAACACCTTTGAAATTTAAGGAAAAATATTCCTTTCCTGTCTTCTCATCAAAGTATCATTTAGAAATGACATAGCACAATATTTTAACAAGCCATAATTAGTAGGTATATTAGTAAGGGTACATTAAAGGGACCAAAATCACACTGTTACTCTGAATAGGAAAATTTTAGCATAAAATAATTAGTAATCAGAGATTCACTAATCGTTTAAGTAAAGAGAACATTAAAGAATACAAGAAGAGCACACGTAGGAAGCAGCCCATTAGAGGACAGTTCTCCACTTCCCAACCCTTGAGACTGAGACCAAGAGCTCATGCAAGAGGGTGAGGCTGCTATTTACTGAATGGCAGAGCGATATGCTAAGGTGCTGTAGGTTAAGACTGTCAGGAAGGAAATCTGTCACTGAGCTATTGGTGAAACTCAGTCAGAAGCTGTCCACTGCGGTGCTAGAAAACTTGGTAAGAATTACCCGTGGCAGTAAAGTAAAATTCACTAAGGAGCTCTCTAACTAGGGTGCTGGAGAAACTTACCAAAGGGCATTCATTACTGGGTCTCCTTCAGACAACTGACAAGGAATCTTCCCACCAACAAGCAAACTTTCTCCTGGTAGCCATATCCTATGAGCAAGAGTATATATATATGTAAGTGCTTCACATAGAAGCGGAGAGGCTTCTTCCTTTTTCAGTGATCCTTTGAATATTCTCTCCTGACAAAGTCTGACACTTTTCCAGCTGTCAAAAAGATGTTTATCAGATAGAGCTGCAATGTTACAAAGAAGGGCATGTAAGTGTACATTCGGAACAGGTAAGCAATCAATTGATAATTGGGACAGCCTATGCATTAGGCTATCCAGCTTCCACATAAACACTTGGGTACCCTTATATACTATTTAGATATTTACAACAGGAGTATTTGTTTCCTATTTGAATGAAAGAGAGAGAGAGAGAGAGAGAGAGAGAGAGAGAGAGAGAGAGAGAGA
>NC_045455.1:26769649-26804499 GCF_002776525.5 Piliocolobus tephrosceles
AGAGAGAGAGAGAGAGAGAGAGAGAGAGAGAGAGAGAGAGAGAGAGAATCTGTCTTCATAGGGGATTTCCAGAAGCCAACTCAAGAAAATGACTTAAATGAAAATAACTTATTTGGGGGGTGATCCCAAAATTCACAATTTTGGGTATTTATGGGTATAGAGAAGTAGGAAAGAAAAGTAAATGATACAATACAAGATGCGTTATTAAGCAAGTGACCATTGTGGGTAACTAAGCTTAATACTAATGGAAGGCTCTGGGAGCAAATGAAAACACATACTAGAGAATTATTCTATATAAGTTTTGTGTGATTCAGATATGTACACAGTAACTCCTATAAGTCATTGTTTGAGGAATTCTGCTGAAGGTTTCAATAATTTGGCAAACCTAACCTGATTTAGAAATGGGGAAGAGGTCTCTGGAAATCAAAGAATGTCCTTATGCAAGTAGACGCAGTTTCTGTGCGTTGAAAATCAGGCCTTTATGTAGTAGAATAGAAAGGCATGTAAACTCTTTTATCATTGAGATTAATATGTAACTGATACATGTATCCATATTAACTCCAATCTCTACCAAATGTATAACCTTTGCACACTTCAAGTTTGAGGTGTCGTTTGAGGTCCAGTTTATTAATTCCTTTGACTATTAAGCAAGAAGGAGTTGAGTTTCCACTAAGGGTGTGACACTATATGAATTTTTGGGCACATAGCAATAAACAGTACAGATACAAACATTCTCCTCAAGGAATTCAGATGTTTAGAGCACTTGCTTCAGTTGGCATAATATCAAAAGTTACGTGGGAATAAAGTTTTTTCTCAAATAAAATAATATATAAGAAATATTTATATGATTTTAAACATGAAAACATTTGAATTAGATTCAAAAATATTTCTTGTTATTTAAAGATGTGTTTTAATTAAAATACAGTATATAAAGTTTAATATTATAATTTACTTTCTATATTATATATAACATAATTTAAATTAAGAATCAACTATTTACATCATGTCATCATGCCATTTACATATATGTGGGTATGTACGTATATATGTGTGTGTGTGTATGTGTGAGTGTGTGTGTGTGTATATATATATATATATATATACACACAAAACTTCTTCTATCTGGAGCATCAAGCTCTAGACACTTTTAAGTTCAAATGTAATGCTTAAGCAGACAGTCCTACTTTGGGTTAACTTGAAGTCTGTGAAGACAAATAAGTCCTAAATCACAAAATAATCACTGGTCACAAGAGCTTAGACAGAAGTCAGTTTTTAGAAAACTGTACCAGTAAATTTAAACTATAAAAGAAAACGGGCAAAGAACAGAATGTAAACTAAAGGCATGTGTGTAATGCTGCTTAAAAGATAACTCATAAGAAGCAATAATGATGGAGCATGTTATTATTGGGAGACAAAGTACATAGGAATTTTCAAGACTACTTAACTTAATAAATCAAACAGGAAGTAAGACATTAAACATAAAATTAAAAGTGAGTCTATCAGAAAGATGAACATTAGAATAGTGATTATATGAGCACAATCACTTTAGCTAATATTCACCTGAATCTCAATCAATGACGGTGCTATAGTTGATGCAAATTAGACTTAATTTTGTAATTATAATTATATATGGTTGATTAATCATGCACCACTAGACAATATTTAGTGAGCACCTACTCTATAACAGTTATATTTCCAGATACTTATAAACAAACAGTGACTAAAGCAAAAAGGTTAGTGGCTTTTTTCCTCTGATGGGGTGGAAGAAAAAATTAAGGAAATGATGGCTAATAAATAATTAATTAGTATAGCTGCCACTAAGAAAATGGGTAGTTATGGATACTATAAAGCTGTTTTAGATAACATAGCCAGTAAAGACTTCTCTGAGGGCATGAATATTTTTGCAGGTCCTAAAATAAAAAGAACAAACCTCACAAAGATCTGGAGGAAGAGTTATCCCAATAGGAGGAGTAGATGCCACATTATAAGGTGAAGCAACAGAAATGACAGTCCAATTTAATCAGAGTGAGCGAGAAAAAGACAGGGAGAGGAAATTAAGGACCCGATATGAAAGCCTCACAGACTGTGGTTAGGAGTTCAGTTTGTATATAAAGCACTATTGGAGTGTTGAAACATAATCTGATCTGTACTGTGCAAGTGTCATTTTGATATTGCAGAGGATCAGCTTAAGGAGACTAGGCATATGACTATAGAGATATGTTATAAAACCATTGCAGTGATTTAGAAGTGAGATGTAGGTTCTTCATAGTAGCATCATATCCATGGTAGTATTAAAAATATGTATTTACCTTATAGAAGTTACTAGCATTTTGTGATGTGATACGTAGAGAAAATTCAAGGATTACACCAAATTCTTATGGAGCAGACAAGTGGATTGAGTTGCCCATTAACAAGAGATAGAATACTCAGGAAGAAGCATTTTTGGGGAACAATTAAAATCAATGAATCATTTCTAGTTATATACCCAAAGGAATATAAATTGTTCTATCATAAAGACAAATGCATGCATATGTTTATCACAGTGCTATTCACAAGAGCAAAGACATGGAATCAACCTAGATGACCATCATCAGTGGACTGGGTAAGAAAATGCGGTACATATACACAACGAAATATTACACAGCTATAAAAAAATGAGATCATAGCCTTTGCAGTAACATGGATGGAGCTGGAGGCCATAATCCTAAGTGAATTATTACAGGAACAGAAAACAAAATATGCATGTTCACACTTACAAGTGGGAGCTAACCATTGAGTACACATGGAAACTAAGAAGGAAATAATAGACACTGGGGCCCATTTGAGGGTGAAAATTGGGAGAAGGGTGAGGATTGAAAAACTTCCTATCAGATATTGTACTGATTGCTGCAGTGACAAAATTATCTGTACACCAAACTCCCACAGTGATATGTAATTTACACATGTAGCAAACCTGTACATGTACCCCTTGAACCTAAAATAAGAAATGGAAAGAAAAAAATAAGTAAATAAAAATATTCCCCCCCCAAAAAAATTCAAGGAGTCTGTTTCAGATTTTGTATTAGTTATTGTTGCTGTGAAACATATCACTATAAACATAATTTCTTAAAACAACATACATTTATTATCTCAAAGTTTCTGTGGAACAGAAAAAAGAGGCACAGCTTACCTTTAGGGTCTCTTACAATGCTTCAATTGCTATGCAGTCCAGGACTCAGATTTGATTTCAGGTTCAACTGGGGAAGAATCTGCTTCCTATTTCACTTGGGTATTGGTGTGATTCAGTTACTGGTGGGCTGTCAGACTGAGGGCCTTAGCTCCTTGCTATCTTTCAGCAAGATGCCACCCTTAATTGTTTGCACTGTGTAACTCTGCATATGATGGCTTAGTTCATCAAAGCTTACAAGGGAAAAAAAAAACAAAAGACAAATTCTGTAAGTAAAATGAAAGTTACAAAATTGTGATGCAATCACTCAGCTCACTGCTCAGTTCTAAAACAAAGCCTTATATTTTTAGACATTTATTTGAGTGGCCTCCCACTCCTTGTACCAAAATATGTATATGTTAGTCTGTTCTCACATTGCTATAAAGAAATACCTGAGACTGGGTAATTTATAAAGAAAAGAGATTTAATTGGCCCATGGTTCTGCAGACTGTACAGGACGGATGGGAGCATCAGCTTCTGGGGAGGCCTCAGGGAATTTACAATCATGACAGAAGGCAAAGCGGAGTGAAGTGTCTCACATGGCAGGAGCAGGAGCAAGAGAAAGAGGGAGGGAGGAGTGCCACACACTTTTAGATAACAAGATCTCATGAGACTCACTCACTAGCACAAGAACAGTACCAAGCGGATAGTGTTAAACCATTCATGAGAAACCTCCCCCATGATTCAACCACCTCCCACCAGGCCCCAGCTTCAATATTAGGGATTACAACTCAACAGGAGATTTGGGTAAAACAAAGATCTAAACTATATTATTCTGCCCCTGACTCCTTTCAAATCTCATGCCTTTATCACATTTCAAAATATAATCATGCCTTCCCAACAGTCCCAAAAGTCTTAACTCCTTCCAGGATTAACTCGAAAGTCCAAAGTCTCTTCTGAGACAAGGCTTGTACTTCCACCTATGATCCTATAAAGACTAAAAAAAAAGTTAGTTACTTCTGAGATACAATGGAGGTACAGGCATTGGATAAATATTTCCATTCCAAAAGGGAGAAGTTTGCATTAGTGGTATAGTGGTGAGCATAACTGCCTTCCACAAGGAAAAAGTGGACAAAAGAAAAGGGTTATAGGACCCACACATATCTGAGACCCAAAAGGGAAGACATTAAATTTTAAAACTCTAAAATAATTTCCTTTTATTCTATGTCTCACATTCAAGGCAAACAGATGTCATGGGTGGACTCCCAAGGTCTTGGGCAGTTCCATTCCTGTGCTTTTCAGGGTTCAGTCCCTGTGTCTGCTGTAAAGGGCTGATGTTGAGTGCCTGTGACTTTTTTAGGCACAGAGAGCAATCTGCTTGTGGATCTACCATTCTTATGTCTGGAGGATGGTGGCCCTATTCTCACGGCTCCACTAGGCAGTGATCCAGTGTAAACTCTATAGACTCTGTGTTGGAGTTCTAACCCTGCATTTCCCCTCTGCACTGCCATAGTGGAGGTTCTTCATGAGGTCTCTGTCCCTGCAGTAGACTTCCGCCTGGACATCTAGGCTTTTCCATACATCTTCTAAAATGTAGACAGAGACTCCCAAGCCACAGCTCTTGCATTCTACACACTATGTGTAAGCCACCAAGGGTTATGGCTTGCACCATCTGAAGCAGTGGCCTGAGTTGTATCTAGGCCCTTTTAAGCCATGGCTGGAGCTGTAGCAACTGGGATTACAGGAGCAGTATCCCAAAGCTGTGCAGGGCAGTGGGGCAGAAACCATTCTGTCCTCCTAGGACTCTGGGCCTGTGATAAAAAGGCTGCTGTGATGGTCTTGGGAAAAACAAAACAAAAAACAAAAAAACAAAAACAAAAAAAAAAACCCTTCAAGGCTTTTCCCCCATTGTCTTGGCTATTAGGACCTTTTTCCTTATGAAAATTTCTGCAGCCTACTTGAATTTTTCCCCTGAAAATAGGCTTTTCTTTTCTACCACATGGCTGTGTTGTAAATTTTCCAAATTTTTATGCTCTGCTTCCTTTTTAAATATAAGTTCCAGTTGCAGGCTCATTTCTTTACTCATGCATAGGTTGTTAGAAGCTGTTAGGTCACATCCTGAATGCTTTTCTGCTTAGAAATGTATTCCACCAAATACCCTAAATCATTACTCTCAAGTTCAAAATTCCACCCATCCCTAGAGCAGGGACACAATTCCACAAAGGTCTTTGCTAAGGCATAACAAAAGTGACTTTTACCCCAGTTCCCAATAAGTTCCTCATTTCCATCTGAGATCTCCTCAGCCTGGACTTCACTGTCCATATCACTATCAGCATTTTGGTTACAACAATTAAACAAGTATCTAGGAAGTTTCCAATTTTCCCTCATTGCTATCAACTTCTGGAGCCTCCACACTCTTCCAACCTGTGTGCATTATCCAATTCCAAAGTTGCATCCACATTTTCAGGTATCTTTAAGGCAATGCCCCACTCCTGGTACCAATTTTTGGTGTCAGTCCATTCTCTGTTGCTATAAAGAAATACCTAAGATTGGGTACTTTGTAAAGAAACAAAGTTTCAATTGACTCATTGTTCTGTTGGCTGTACAGGAGGCATGATGTCATCAACTTCTTGGGAGGCTCAGGGACTTATAATCACGGCGGAAGACAAAAGGGGAGTGAGGCAATTCACGTGATGGGAGCAGTAGCAAGAACGGGTGTGTGCCACACACTTTTAAACAACCAGATATGATAAGAACTCACTCACTATCATGAGAACAGCACCAAGAGAACAGCCCCAAGAAGATGGTGCTAAACCATTCATGAGAAATTGCTCCCACGATCCACCACTTTCCACCAGGCCCCAGCTTCAACACTGGGAATTACAATTGAACATGAGATTTGGGCAGGGACACAGATCCAAACAATTCCAGTGTAATAGCTTTCCCTTGCTGTATAACAAATTATCAGAAAGTTATTGGCAGAATTCATTTCTTTCTGAGATATAAACTGAGTCAGTGGAGTTTCTCAGCTTTTTCTGATTGTCAACAGGAGGCTGTCTGTGTTTTGTTATGTGGGCCTCTCCACATGGCCATTTGCCTTATCAAAGCCAATAAGGGAGGGATAAAATGGAGATCACTTTCTAGGAAGATAGAAATTGCAATCTTATGTGATATAATACAAAATTGACATTACTTTACCTTTGCTTTTATTTATTTATTTACTTATTTTTGAGGCAGAGTCTTGCTCTGTTGCCCAGGCTGGAGTACAATGGCACGATCTTGGCTCATGTAACCTTTGCCTCCTAGTTGCAAGTGATTCTCCTGCCTCAGCCTCCTGAGTAACTGGGAAAACATGTCCCCATCACCACACCTTGCTAATTCTTGTATTTTTAATAGAGATGGGGTTTCACCATGTTGACCCGGTTGGTCTCGAACTCCTGACCTCATGATCCCCCCACCTTGCCCTCCCAAAATGCTGGGATTACAGACATCAGCAACTGTGTCTGGCCACTTGATTTTCTTTGTTAGAAGTAAGTCACAGATACCACATTCAAGCAGAGGATATTGTACAAATGTGTGCATACCAGGAAATTGGGATAATTGGGGGAAATGTTAGAGTCTATCTGCCCCATACCTGTTCATTCTGAGATGTGTATCAGATACCTAAGTGGCTTTATTTTGTATTCAGTTAAATACATGACTCTGGAATCCAAGGAATAATACAGGTTTGGAGACAGAAATTTAAGTTATTCTAAATGGTGTTTAACTAATACAACTGTAAGAGATGGCAGCACGTATGCAAGTAGAAAAGAGAATAGGATGAATCAGATCACCACAACTTTAGAAATCCATAGGAGTTAGAGATTAAGCAAAAAGCATTTTAAAAGGAGCATACAGTAAGATTGTAAGAGAACAGAAAGACTGTGTCCTGAAAACTAAAAGCAAAAATTAAGACAGAGAACTTATGTCAAATCATGCGGATAGAACAAGCCATGTAAGAACTAAATACTGCCTACTGAACATGTGAGTTTCAGCAACAAGAGTACTGGCGGACATAAAAACCTGATTGGATTGGCTACAAGCCAGAAGTGGGCTGAGGAAGTACAAAACACAAAAATAAGCACAGTTTTGAGATTTTCTATAAAAAGGGGCTTAGAAATTGGATAACTTGGAAAAGGTGTGATGACCAGATTAGGCTAATTTTATAATGAAGCATATCACTGCGTAAGTGTGCAACAGCATATTAATTATTACTTTATCATATAATTATTACTTTACCAAGAATTAGGACTTTTGTGCAAAATGTGAAATCAAAAGATAATAACTACATGTTCTAAAGAAAGAAGGTAAACACATTCTGAAACATTAACATTGTTGCTTTAGTCATTATAAGACTTGAGTTTCTATTGCTTTCTGGTGACAGCTAATTATGAACATGTGTGAGCATGACCATTACAGATATAATCTTTAACCTCTTGAATTTTTCCCTAAGTCAGGCATGTCCCAAAGTTCATGTCCAGAAGGAAAGTAAAGGTGCTCTGTTCTCAAGTTTCCTTGCCTCACCATCCTTCATAATTGTTCTTTTGCTTCTTGAGAATTTTCCAGGATAATGGATGGTAGAATTAAATTAAACCAAAATAAAAGATTTTACTCAGTTCTGTCTAATTTTTCCTTTGCCTGCAAATAATCTCAAAAAAGGTTTATTTGCACATTTACAATCTTCTATTTTTCATTGAGATGCATTTTTAAATTCCTCAGGACTTCACACTCTTCCCATCTCCCACTCTAGGATGTGACTTTAGTGTACTATTTCCAGATTTATGGACGTCTCACCAACACGTAATTACTGTGGTCTGGCAGTTAGCCCTACTAAGTGGGTAGTTTCAAGATCATTTTTGCAATTTTTTAAATTTACATCATCTAATTTGTTCAGGAGAAAAATCATACATTCTATCTCCATCCAAAAAACATGTATCTGATAACATTCATATCTAAAGATGCTGCGACTCTGACTCCATAGCCTGTTGTGCTGGCTTTCATGGGGTTTCATTTTCCTGCGAATTTTATTTTGACCAGGAACTATGGAACTTCTGAAGCTGTGGTTGAAGTTGACTTCCTTCAAGGGTAAATTTGCTTCTGCCCCAAGCCTTAGAAGCATTATCAATATAGAGACATTTCAAACTAGAGTTTTAGCTAGAGATTTGTTTTTGCTGTTTTCTGGTCACATATGTAGCACATATCTGGGCCCTAAGCACACATAGGGGTTGAGTTGACCTCACAAATTCTCAGTGGATTTCTCTCTCTCTCTTCTAGCCAATGCCAACATCAAGATAAATAGGTTTCCTGTTCATCTCCTTCTGTGAAGAGCTATGAGAAGGAAGATAGGAAACATGCAACCTCTTTGATTTTGTGTTTAGTTTTGTGTTTAGTATGCTTAAAGGTATGAGGGCATTAAAATAAGAATAGAAAATGAGAAAACACAAAAAGAATATAACAGATTAAAATATTTTAATGATTAAAATAAAATGTTTAACTATATAAATTAAAAATATAAATAAAATATTAAATACTTTACAAGTATATGTCTGCAAAACATAAAATTGTATTAATCAAAGAATATAACACTCATGTCTATAAGAATCTGGCAGGGTGCATAGCATAGGAGACCCTTTGTTTGCTAGCATCTGTATCACTTTTCAGTCTTATTTCTTTCTTCTAGACATAAAAAATTTGTGGAGTTCCTTGAATATTTTCTCAAAAGCTTTTGTCTACATACTAGATTATTTCATGTGTCATGTTATTTTGTAAATTTTTTTATTTTTTATTTTTTTGAAATGAAACCTCACTCTGTTGCCCAAGCTGGAGTGCAGCGGCAGAATCTCAGCTCACTGCAACCTCCACCTCCCAGGTTCAAGTGATTCTCATGCCTCAGCCTCCCATGTAGCCAGGATTACAGGTGTGTGCCACCATGCCCACTAATTTTTGTATTTTTAGTAGAGATGGGGTCACTATGCTGGTCAAGCTGGTCTCAAACTCCTGACCTCAGGTGATCAGCCCACTTTGGCCTCCCAAAGTGCTGGGATTACAGGCCTGAGCCACTGAGCCTGGCCTTACTTTATAAATTTGATTGCATGTTTTTCTCCTTGCTAAACTATGAGTTCTTTGATAAGAGGGAGGAAAAATCTTATTACAATTGATAAAGGATTAATAACCAAAATATAAAGAACTCTAACACCTCTGTAGAACATGAAAACAAATAATTCAATTAAGAAATGGATGAGAGAGTTGAGTAGACATTTCTCAAATGAAGATCCACAAATGGTTAACACACTTGAAAAAAATGCTCAGCACTACTAAGCATTTGAAAGATTCAAATTAAAATTACAAGAAGATGTAACCTTTTAACAAAATTTTGGATGGCCTTGATCATAAAAACAAAAGATAAGTGTTGGCAAGAATGTGAAGAAAAGAGAACTCTGCTAGTGAAAATGTAAATTAGCACAGCTGCTATGAAAAATAGTAGGAAAGTTTCTCAAAAGACTAAAAGTAGAATTACCATATGATCCAGCATTCCCACTTCTGAGTATTTACCTGAAAAATTTGAAATCAGTATTGATATGGCTTGGCTGTGTCATCAGCCAATTCTCATCTTGAATTGCAGCTTCTATACACATGTTGTGGGAGGGATCTGGTGGGAGGTAATTGAGTCATGGGGGTGGGCCTTTCATGATAGTGAATAAGTCTCCTGAGATCTGATGGTTTCATAAATGAGTTCCCCTGAACACACTCTCTTGTCTGCTGCCATATAAGACATTTCTTTGCATTTCTTTCATTTTCCACCATGATTGTGAGGCCTCCCCAGCCATGTGGAACTGTGAGTCAACTAAACCTTTCTTTTATAAATTATCCAGTCTCAGGAATGTCTTTATTAGCAGCATGAGAACAGACTAATATAAGTATGTTGAAGAGATACCTGTACTCTTCAACATGTTTGAAGAGTACAATAATGTTTATTGTAGCACTATTCACAATAGCTACATTACGGAATCAACCTAAGCATCCATTGAGGAATGAATGGGTAAAGAGAATGTGGTGTATACACAATGGAATACTATTCAGCCTTAAAAAAGGAAGAAATTCTGTCATTTGTGGCAACATAGAGGGAACTGGAGAACAATATGCTAAGTGAAATAAGTCAAATACACAAAGACAAATGCCATATGTTCTGCTTACATGTGAAATCTAAAACAGCTGAGCTCTTAGAAGCAGAGAGTGGAATGGTAATTACCTGAGTCTGGGGACTGGGGAGTAAGGGTGCAGCCCATGGAGGGCAAGCCAAAGCAGAGCAGGATGTTGCCTCACCCAGGAAGCGCAAGGGGTTGGGGGATTTCCCTTTCCTAGTGAAGGGAAGCTGTGACAGACTGTACATGGAAAAATGGGACACTCCCTCCCAAATACTGTGCTCTTCCCATGGTCTTAGCAACTGACAGACCAGGAAATTCTCTCCCATGCCTGCCTCAGTGGGTCCCATGCCCACAGAGTCTTGTTCACTGCTGGCATAGCAGTCTGAAATCGACCTCTGAGGCTGCAGCCTGGTGGGTGGTGGGGTGTCTGACATTGCTGAGGCTTGAGTAGGTGAACAAAGGGGCCAGGAAGCTCAAACAGGGCAGAGCCCACTGCAACTCAGCAAGGCCTATTGCTTCTATAGACTCCATGTCTGTGGGCAGGGCATAGCTGAACAAAAGGAGCAGAAAATTCTGCAGACTTAAATGTCCATGTCTGACAGCCCTGAAAATATTAGTGATTCTCCCAGCATGGTGTTTGAACTATGAGAACAAACAGAATGCCTCCTCAAGTGGGTTCCTGACCCCCATGTAGCCTAACTAGGAGACACCTCCCAGTAGGGGCAAACAGACACTTCATTACAGGCAGGTGCCCTTCTGGGGCAAAGATCCCAGAGGAAAGATCAGACATCAATATTTGCTGTTCTGCAGCCTCTGCTGGTGATACCCAGGGTCTGGAGTGGACCTCCAGCAAACTCCAACAGACCTGCACCTGAGGGACCTGACTGTGAGAAGGAAAAATAACAAACAAAGAAGGTCATTACATAATGGTAAAGGGATCAGTTCAATAAGAAGAGCTAACTATCCTAAATATATATGCACCCAATACAGGAGCACCCAGATTCACAAAGCAACTCCTTAGAGATGTACAAAGAGACTGAGACTCCCACACAATAATAATGGGAGACTTTAACATCCCACTGTCAATATTAGATCAACGAGACGGAAGGTTGACAAGGATAGGACTTGAACTCAGCTCTGCATTAAGCAGACCTAATAGACATCCACAGAACTCTCCACCCCAAATCAACAGAATATACATTCTTCTCAGCACCATATTGAACTTATTCTAAAATTGACTACATAACTGGAAGTAAAGTACTCCTCAACAAATGTAAAAGAACAGAAATCACCACAAATGGTTTCTCAGACCACAGTGCAATCAAATTAGAACTCAGGATTAAGAAACTCACTCAAAACTGCATAACTACATGGAAACTGAACAACATGCTCCTAAATGACTACTTGGTAAATAACGAAATGAAGGCAGAAATAAAGAAGTTCTTTGAAACCAATGAGAATAAAGACACGATGTACCAGAATGTCTGGGACACATTTAAAGCAGTGTGTAGAGGGAAATTTATAGCACTAAATGCCCATAAGAGAAAGCAAGAAAGGTCTAAAATCGACACCCTAACATCACAATTAAAAGAACTACAGAAGCAAGAGCAAATAAATTCAAAAGCTAGCAGAAGGCAAGAAATAACTAAGGTCAGAGCAGAACTGAAGGAAAAAGAGACACAAAAAGACCTTCAAAAAATCAATGAATCCAGGAGCTGTTTTTTTTTGAAAAGATCAATAAAATAGATAGACTGCTAGCAAGACAAGTAAAAAAGAAAAGAGAGAAGAATCAAATAGACACAATGAAAAACGATAAAGGGGATATCAACACTGATGCCACAGAAATACAAACTACCATCAGAGAATACTATAAACACCTCTATGCAAATAAACTAGAAAATCTAGAAGAAAAGAATACATTCCTGGACACATACACCCTCCCAAGATTAAACCAGGAAGAAGTTGAATCTCTCAATAGACCAATAACAGGCTCTGAAATTGAGGCAATAATTAATAGCCTACCAACAGAAAAAAGTCCAGAAGCAGACAGATTCACAGCTGAATTCTACCAGAGGTACAAAGAGGAGCTGGTACCGTTCCTTCTGAAACTATTCCAATCAATAGAAAAAGAGGGAATCCTCCCTAACTCATTTTATGAGGCCAGCATCATTCTGATACCAAAGCCTGGCAAAGACACAACAAAAAAGATAAATTTAGACTAATATCCCTGATGACTGTTGATGCAAAAATCCTCAATAAAATAATGGCAAACTGAATCCAGCAGCACATCAAAAAGCTTATCCACCACGATCAAGTTGGCTTCATCCCTGGGATGCAAGGCTGGTTCAACATACACAAATCAAAAAATGTAATCCATCACATAAAGAGAACCAATTACAAAAACCACATGATTCGACGGGTGCGGTGGCTCATGCTTGTAATCCTACCACTTTGGGAGGCCAGGTCATGGGGATCACGAGGTCAGGAGATTGAGACCATCCTGGTAACACGGTGAAATCTCATCTCTACTAAAAACAGAAAAATACAAATTAGCTGGGCGTGGTGGTGGGGGCCTGGAGTCCCAGCTACTCAGGAGGCTGAGATAGGAGAATGGCATGTACCTGGGAGGCGGAGCTTGCATTGAGCTGAGATCATGCCACTTCACTCCAGCCTAGATGACAGAGCAAGATTCTGTCAAAAAACAAAAACAAAAACAAATGAAAAAACAAACAAAAAACCCCATGATTATCTTAATAGATGCAGAAAAGTCCTTCAACAAAATTCAATAGCCCTTCATGCTAAAAACTCTCAATAAACTGGGTACTGATGGAATGTATCTCAAAATAATAACAGCTATTTATGGCAAACCCACAGCCAATATCATACTGAATGGGCAAAAAGTGGAAGCATTTCCTTTGAAAACTGGCACAAAACAAGGATGCCCTCTCTCACCACTCCTATTCAACATAGTGTTGGAAATTTTGGTCAGGGCAATCAGGAAAGAGAAACAAATAAAGGATATTCAATTAGGAAAAGAAGAAGTCAAATTGTCCCTGTTTGCAGATGACATGATTGTATATTTAGAAAACCCCATCGTCTGAGCTCCAAATCTCCTTAAGCTGATAAGCAACTTCAGCAAAGTCTCAAGATACAAAATCAATGCGCAAAAATTATAAGCATTCCTATATACCAAGAACAGACAAACAGAGAGCTAAATCATATGTGCACTCCCATTCACAATTGCTACAAAGAGAATAAAATACCTAGGAATCCAACTTATAAGGGATGTGAAGGACCTCTTCAAGGAGAACTCCAAACCACTGGTCAATGAAATAAAAGAGGACACAAACAAATGGAAGAACATTCCATGCTCATGGATAGGAAGAATCAATATTCTGAAAATGGCCATAATGCTCAAGGTAATTTATGGATTCAATGCTCTCCCCATCAAACTACCAATGACTTTCTTCACAGAATTGGAAAAAACTACTTTAAAGTTCATATGGAACCAAAAAAGAGCCCGCATAGCCAAGGCAATCCTAAGCCAAAAGAACATAGCTGGAGTTGTCACTCTACCTGACTTCCAACTACAGTACAAGGCTACAGTAACTAAAACACCATGGTCCTGGTACCAAAACAGATATATAGACCAAAGGAACATAACAGAGACCTCAGGAATAACACCTCTTGTCTACAACCATCTGATCTTTGACAAATCTGACAAAAGCAAAAAATGGGGAAAGGATTTCCTGTGTAATAAATGGTGCTGGGAAAACTGGCTCTCCATATGTAGAAAGCTGAAACTGGATCCCTTCCTTACACTTTATACAAAAATTAATTCAAGATTGATTAAACACTTAAATGTTAGACCTAAAACCATAAAAACCCTAGAAGAAAACCTAGGCAATACTATTCAGGAGATAGGCATGGACAAAGATTTCTTGACTAAAACACCAAAAGCAATGGAACAAAAGCCAAAATTGACAAATAGGATCTAATTAAACTAAAGAGCTTCTGCACTGCAAAAGAAACTACCATAACAGTGAACAAGCAACCTACAGAATGGGAGAAAATTTTTGCAATATACCCATCTGACAAAGGGCTAATATCCAGAATCTACAAAGAACTCAAACAAATTTACAAGAAAAAAACAACCCCATCAAAAATCGGGCAAAGGATATTAACAGACATTTCTCGAAAGAAGACATTTATGCAGCCAATAGACACATGAAAAAATGCTCATCATCACTAGCCATCAGAGAAATGCAAATCAAAACCACAATGAGATAGAATCTCACACCAGTTAGAATGGCAATCATTAAAAAGTCAGGAAACAACATGTGCTGGAGAGGATGTGAAGAAATAGGAACGCTTTTATATTATTGGAGGGAGTGTAAATTAGTTCAACCATTGTGGAAGACAGTGTGGTGATTCCTCAAGCATCTAGAACTAGAAATGCCATTTGACCCCAGTAACACCCATTACTGAATATATACCTAAAGGATTATAAATCATGCTACTATAAAGACACATGCACACATATGTTTATTGCACACAATAGCAAAGTCTTGGGACTAACCCAATTGCCCATCAATGATAGACTGGATACAGATAATGTGGCACATATGCACCATGGAATGCTATGCAGCTACAAAAAAGGATGAGTTCATGGCCTTTGCAGGGACATGGATGAAGCTGGAAGCCATTGTTTTGAGCAAACTATCACAAGAACAGAAAACCAAACACTGCATGTTCTCACTCATAGCGGGGAATTCAACAATGAGAACACTTGGATACAGGGCGGGGAACATCACATGCTCGGGTCTGTCAGGGGCTGGGGGACTGGGGAAGGGATAGCATTAGGAGAAATACCTAGTGTAAATGATGAGTTGATGGGTGCATCAAACCAACATGGCACATGTATACCTATGTAACAAACCTGTACATTGTGCACATGTACCCTAGAACTCAAAGTATAATAAAGAAAGAAAGAAAAAATATATATTGTTTGTCAAAACATTACATTAATACAATGAAAATACCACATATTTAAGACAACACATGGACAACAATAGTGCCCTAAACATTATTTTTCCATTGGCTGCATATTGGAAATTAGACACCAACAAATACAGCAATTTCATTGAATAATAAGTATTTCTAATACATTTGTTTTAAATAAAAGCAGCCTTTTCATAACTTCCATATTTTTCATAATTACCAGCTATCTGTTACCACATTTTCTAATCTGACTTGGAGCCATTTGTAGGCATTCTCCTTTGCAAAAATGCATATTATGATTAATATTTATCTCAATCACAGATATTTGGACCAATCTGTATTTCCAAGGGGGAGAAATCAATGAGTCCTATCGAAGTTAATTAATCGGTAACATGGAGTTTTATTGGATTAGCTATGACGTTTTTTCAATGGACTAGATTTTTCAGCTGTTCTTGTTGGCTCAGCTCATACCCCACAATTAAATGCCACTAATTGGACTATAAATATGTGAGCCTTTTTTACTACTCTAGAAAATGTGATCCCATGCATTTCACTCAGTGCCTGGCTAACATCCTCTTACCTTACCAATAGTTCAAGAAAATATGAGCACTCAGTATGTTTTCACTCATCCCTTCCTTCAGGTCCCCAAACAGTGTTTTTGTTTGTTTATTTGTTTGTTTTTGGTTTTTTGCTTGTTTGCTTTGTTTTTTTTTTTTTTTTTTTTTTTTTTTTTTTTTTTTTTTTTTTTTTCTTTTTTTTTTTTTTTTTTTTTTTTTTTTTTTTTTTTTTTTTTTTTTTTACACAAGCCAAAAAACAAACAAACAAAACTATGCTGCTATGATGACTACTGAGGAATAACCAAATACTAGTTAAATGTCATTTAATTTTGTTTGAGATAATGCTGGTAAGTGAAATTCAAGATTTCTTCTTTGAAAATGAATAAGTGAGGGAAGAGATGGATTTTACAAATACAAGGAACTTCATTAGCTAAGGCAATTTGGAGAGTGCATTGGGTCCTTTGATAATTAAACGTTTTTGTATAGGATAACTGAAAAGCATTGTAAGACGATAAAGGAAGAGACAAAAAGAACATTAAGGCTTAGCTATTATGCCAAATAGGCTAGATATTACCTTTAAACTAAACATTGATATAAGACCTGCCTTGGCTCTTCTTTAAGAGCTGCACTTGGATAATTATCCCCTTGGTAAAGGTAATAAGAATTAATACAATATTTGGGAGATTTTCCTCATTGTAAAGTTAAAAAAAAAAACAATTTCCCTTTACCCACTGGAAATGATAGCTTATGTTTATCCTCACAGAAATATCAGCTACTATTTTGTCTTACTGGACCATTTAAACAATGATTTTACTACAAAACACAGGTGTGAATGTATGGATGTGTGAATATGTGTGTTTGTATGTGTATGTGTGCATATCTGTGTGCATGTATGTGATTGTCTCTGCTTAACAATGAATGTTATTCAGATCCTGCTTCATGTTCAAACACTGCTAAAATGCAGAAAATACCAGGAAGTATTTAGACTGCACAAACTACCAGAAGCGATTCATTTTATAAACCGAAAACAAAAATCGTTCACCAACCTGACAAAGGTTTTAAAGAAAATTCTCTTATTGCTTGTAAGTATTAAAGGGATATTATCTAGCAAACAGTTATGTAAAGCCCCAAACTATAAAAATCCTGGAAGTCAACCTAGGCAAGGAAAAGATTTTTATGACAAAGATACCAAAAGTAATTGCAACAAAATCAAAAATTGACAAATGGGATCTAATTAAACTAAGCTTCTACGCAGCAAAAGAAACTATCAATGGAGGAAACAGACAACCTACAGAATGGCAGAAATTGTGTAAACTGTGCATCTGACAAAGGTCTAATATCCAGCATCTATAAGCAACTTAAATGCCTTTACAAGAGAAAAATAAACAATCCCATTAAAAAGTGCGCAATGAAAATGAACATACACTTTTCAAAAGAAGACATACATGCAGCCAACACTCATATGAAAAAAAGCTCAACATCACTAATCATTAGAGAAATGTGAATCAAAACAACCATAAGATACTATCTCTCACCAGTCAGAATGGCAATTATTAAAGAGTCCAAAAATAGCAAATGCTGGTGAGGTTGTGAATAAAAAGTAACACTTCTACACTGTTGTTGGGAGTGTAAACTCTGTTCAGCCATTGTGGAAGACAGTGTGGCAATTCCTCAAGGACCTAAAGACAGAAATACAATTTGACCCAGCAACACCATTACCGAGTATATAACCAAAGGAATGTAAATCATTCTGTTATAAAGACACATGCATGTGTATGTTCATTGCAGCACTATTCACAATAGTAAAGACATAAATGGACTTAAGTGTCCATCAATGGTAGACTGGATAAAGAAAATGTAGCACATGTACATCATGGACTACTCTGCAGCCATAAAACAGAATGAAATCATTTTCTTTGCAGGTCCATGGATGGAGCTGGAGGCCATTATCTTTAGCAAACCAACAAAAGAACAGAAAACCAAGTACTGCATGTTCTTACTTGTAAGTGGGAGCTAAATGATGAGAACACATGGACACATAGAAGGAAACAACACACACTGGGTTCTATTGGAGGGTGGAGGGTTGGAGCGGGGAGAGGATCAGATCTAATAACTCATAGGTACTAGGTTTAATACCTATGAATGAAATAATCTGTGATGAAATAATCTGTACAACAACCCTCATGACACAAGTTTACCTATGTAACGAAACCGTGCTTGTACCCCTGAACTTAAAGCAAAACTTGAAAAAAAAAAAGAAAATAATGTACAATGAGGAAAACCAAAAAACTCACAGAATCCTGGAAAATTAAATTTAAGAATGTTATAAAACAGAAGGTGAGCAGGTGAAAACACCATGTATAATGTTAGAAATATTTAAACCAGTTTTTCTGTATTTAATGCAAGTGATACTTTTATTTTAACTGTGTTAGTTTGCTGCTATTTCTAAAGACAAAATCTATGTCGTTATTTTATGAAGCATTTTATCTGTTTATAACTCCTTAATATTAATGAAAAATAGAAGTCATTCTGGCAGGTTATTACACTTTTGAATAGGCTATCAAAGAAAATTTGGCAGAGCTGAGATTTCCAAAAAAAGAAAAAAAGGAGTAATCATTATTATCATACTTTACAAACAACTAGAAATACAAAGAAACTGGGAGAAAAATATAAATGATCTTTGCTGGTTTCCTCAATTTCTTTGCTGGTTTGAATGGCCGTCTAGCCATTTTGTTTTTATTTATTTATTTATTCTTTCTTTTTAAGTATACTTTAAGTTCTAGGGTACATGTGCACAACGTGCAGGTTTGTTACATATGTATACATGTGCCATGTTGGTGTGCTGCACCCATTAACTCGTCATTTACATTAGATGTATCTCCTAATGCTATCCCTCCCCCTCTCCCCCCACCCCGCAACAGGCCCCAGTGTGTGATGTTCCCTTGAGTGAGAACTTGTGGTGTTTGGTTTTCTGTTCTTGCCATAGTTTGCTGAGAATGATGGTTTCCAGCTGCATCCATGTCCCTACAAAGGACAAGAACTCATCCTTTTTTATGACTGCATAGTATTCCATGGTGTATATGTGCCACATTTTCTTAATCCAGTTTATCACTGATGGACATTTGGGTTGGTTACAAGTCTTTGCTATTGTGAATAGTGCCACAGTAAACATACGCATGCATGTGTCTTTATAGCAGCATGATTTATAATCCTTTGGGTATATACTCAGTAATGGGATGGCTTGGTCAAATGGCATTTCTAGTTCTAGATGCTTGAGGAATCACCACACTGTCTTCCACAATGGTTGAACTAGTTTACATTCCCACCAACCAGTGTAAAAGAGTTCCTATTTCTCCACATCCTCTCCAGCACATGTTGTTCCCTGACTTTTTAATGATTGCCATTCTAACTGGTGTGAGATGCTATCTCATTGTGGTTTTGATTTGCATTTCTCTGATGGCTAGTGATGATGAGCATTTTTTCATGTGTCTGTTGGCTGCATAAATGTCTTCTTTTGAGAAGTGTCTGTTTATATCTTTTGCCCACTTTTTGATAGGGTTGTTTGTTTATTTATTGTAAATTTGTTTGAGTTCTTTGCAGGTTCTGGATATTAGCTCTTTTTCAGATGAGTAGATTGTGAAAATTTTCTCCCATTCTGTAGCACACCGCAATTTAAAAATTAATGGCAAGAGGCTGGGCGCAGAGGCTCACGCCTGTAATCCCAGCACTTTGAGAGGCCGCAGCGGGCGAATCACAAGGTCAGGAGTTTGAGACCAGCCTGATCAACATGGTGAAACCCTGTATCTACTAAAAATGCAAAAAATATTTGCCAGGTGTGGTGGCATGTGCCTGTAATCCAAGCTACTCAGGATGCTGAAGCAGGAGAATCGCTTGAACCCAGGAGACAGAGGTTGCAGTGAGCAGATATCGAGCCACTGTACTCCAGCCTGAGTGAGAGAGGAAAAAAAAAAAGGCAAGAAAATTCAAAATGGTAAGTTGAATAGAGCTCACATTATTTCAACCCTCTACCTCAAATAAGATACTATCCTGATAGACCAGTTCTGAATTAAAAGATATTTTAAATTGTCTTCATGTTTCAAAAATACAGGTACTGTTAAATAAATTAACTCCTTTGATTATCTTAAAGCATACTTTCAAAATACCACTGCATATGGGATTGCATTGCATATATCATTGCACATAGTCAAGCAGAAAATTCTAGATCTCAGATTTTTTTCCAATTATATGGTGAGAATAATCAATAAGAAGAAAGTGTCTATTATTACTTTTCTTTTCAGTGTTATCTCAAACCTCTCTAAAACTGTCATTAATTATTGCTTATACTTTCAGTGGCCATTGCCCTAAATATAGTATCTATCACTTATATGTATTTTAAAATACTGTTTTTGATTATTCTGTAATGCTGTTTTAAAGAGATGCAAATTATTTTCAACGAAGTACCTCTGTCTTCTTTTTGGAGCTTTCTTACATCTGTTGCCTGTTAAATGCCTGGCCACTTTTGGCACTTCTCTACCTTTCTCAATGTAATATTAAATTATCATAGCAAGTATAAAATCATGCAGAATAATAAATGTGTGGTGCAAAATCATTGATACAAATAATAGAAAAGAAAATGAGGTTTAAGCCTAAAGGCATTATGTGATGTAAATAAGGGACACTAATTACAATAACAAATGTATCATCATATGCCATATTGTCATCATAGCCATTATTACCACCATACATCCTTTAAATGCAAACAAAAGAAAGGGTGAATTTGTTGGTTGAGACACTCAATGCAATAGAACACAAAAATGTTTTATTATTTGGATATATTAATAATTTGGCAAGAAAGAAATAAATTTGACATTTCTAAATGATTACATAGCTGTTAATAATGAGAGTCATGAATAGTGAAATGTATGAAAATAAAGGATGCATCTGAAAATGTCAATTATTCAGAAAAAATTTGAGTTCATTTCTGGTTTTATTTAATATCACCCTTCATATCACATATGTTTCCAATTTGGGGGAAGATTCAATAAAAGAAATGAAGAGAAGTTATTTGATTATAAACTTTTTTGTCAGGAAATTCTCATGGGTAGAGAGAATCTTGGAACAAGGCAATTTAAATATGGCTTTTCTTTTCATCCTCAATACTCGTTTCTTGGACTTTCTAGGGCTAAAGTACCACTGAGACTCACGGACATTTGAGTGCATGTTTTAACTTGAGGCTCTGTGTGAGTTAGGGTCAGAATTGCCATGGGGCTTTATCTTTGTAGAATTTCCAAGAAAAACACCTGGAAATGCTCTCTACTGAATTCAGCCTGCCCCACGGTGATGTGTCAAATAGATAGGAAAGATTAAAATCAGCCTCATAGACTGTGTCAGGCTTCTACTGATCCAAGAATCCGAAAATGACACAGAATCAGAAAAACTTAAATACAACACAAATAAACATTGTTTATAATGCAATTAGAGTATTAAAAAGCTAGTGTGTTAATAGAAATTTCTGAGTAGGATATGGAATAGATTATGATAAGGTAGTAAGTAAAAATAACAATAAAGAATAATTATTTAACTGAAAATTGATTCTCAAATGTTGAAATAACTCATCAAATTTAATGATTATTTACTAGAGTAAATGAATCATAAAGAAAAATCCCTTTAAACTAACTTTATTATGATCAACTTTCCTACAAAGGACAAAATAATTTATCAGGCATTAAGTTTCTTATCTTCTTACTGTAAACTTAGAATGAGTAAAAGATACTACAAAGATAGCTTAGAAAATGTCATTTTTTTTTTTTTCTTTTTTTTGAGACGGAGTCCCGCTCTGTCGCCCAGGCTGGAGTGCAGTGGCCGGATCTCAGCTCACTGCAAGCTCCGCCTCCCGGGTTCCCGCCATTCTCCTGCCTCAGCCTCCCCAGTAGCTGGGACCACAGGCGTCCGCCACCTCGCCCGGCTAGTTTTTTTGTATTTTTTTAGTAGAGCCAGGGTTTCACCGTGTTAGCCAGGATGGTCTCGATCCCCTGACCTCGCGATCCGCCCGTCTCGGCCTCCCAAAGTGCTGGGATTACAGGCTTGAGCCACCGAGCCCGGCAGAAAATGTCATTTTTATTTATTAAATCTTTTGATTATTAATTCAGAAATATTTATTAAACATTTATTATTTGCCATGAGCTCTGTACTAAGAATACAGCAATGATAAAACAAATACCACAAAGTTCCACTTTCTTATGGAATTTATATTCTACTTATGGAACCCTAAAATAACTCCCAAAAGTATGTATTACACAGAAAAGCTGGAGATCATAGGCTTCACTAAGAGATACATAGCAGAAAGGGATAGGAAAATCTGAGGGAAGTAATTTTCAATAAGTAAGAAGGGCCACTGCCTACAGCCATGGCATTTTCACGATATAATATCCATACATTTCTGTTGACTCAACAAGCAAAAAAAAGTAATGTCCCTTCCCTAAGGAACAACAGTACAAAAGGCCATTAGGTAGGAACGGGGCTTGCTTTTTCAAGGAATATCACAGAGAAGAGTGGTGGAAATGGTGAAAGCAAAGGGAGAATAGTAGACGTGAGGTCAGAAAAGTCACTGGAGTCCACAACAAGCTATGAGCCATTAGGTTACTGTAAGGACTTTGGTTTTTACTTGAAATAATTTGGGGACTCACTGCAGGGTTTTGAGCAGATGTGCTCCGTGGTTTAACACATAGTTTAAAAGATTCATTGTTACTGCCATTGGCTCACTAAAAGTGGAGCACAGATAAAGTAGAGAAACAGCAGGAGGATACTGAACACTGATTACAGATAATGGTAACCTGAAGATAGTTAAGAGGGTTGGAGAAAATTTTGGAATTAGGGTTTGATATAGGTTGGCTCTATGTCCTCACCCAAATCTCATCTCAAATTGTAATACCCACGTGTCAAGGAAGAAACCCGGTGGGAAGTGATTGGATCATGGGGGCGGTTTCCTCCATGTTGTTCTTATGCTAGTGAGTGAGTTCTCATGAGACCCGATGGTTTTTTAAGAGGCTCTTTTTCCTTCACTCTCTCTTCTTTCTCTTGATGCAATGTGAAGAAAGTCTTTACTTTTTGCCTGCTCCCATGATTGTAAGTTTCCTGAGGCCCCTCCCCAGTCATGTGGAACCATGAGTCAATTAAACCTCTTTCCTTTATAAGTTACCCAGTCTCAGGTATGTCTTTATAGCAGTCTGGAAATGGATAATTGCAGGGTTATATTTTAGCGCCAGAGCTAATGGGATCTACTAACCGAATGAATGTAAAGACTAAGAGAAAGACAGAAGTCAAAGAATACCCCAAGGCAACTGAGAGGACTGAGCTGTCATTAACTAGAAAGAGAAAACTCATAGGGTAGGTAAATTTGGCAAGGGAAAGGTCAGTTTGCAATATATTTATAGTTATATATCTACACACATATATATGTATGAATATAGTTATAAATAGAATATATATGTTCTTTCTACATATGTATGTATGTAGTCATAAATAGAACCTTACAATTTGGTATCTATGTTTGTAAACTCAACTAAAATCTTATTTAACTCAATCTCCTATGTATCCAGCAAACCCCCCCCCCCTTTATTTTTATTTTTTTGAAATGGAGTCTCACTCTGTCGCCAAGCTGGAGTGCAGTGGTGCGATCTCAGCTCACTGCAACCTCCACCTCCTGGGTTCAAGCGATTCTCCTAACTCAGCCTCCCAAGTAGCTGGGACTACAGGTGCATGCCACCACACCAATCTATTTTTTCTATTTTCAGTAGAGACGGGGTTTCACCATGTTCACCAGGGTGGTCTTGATCTCTCGACCTTGTGATCTGCCCACTTCGACCTCCCAAAGTGCTGGGATTACGGGCGTGAGACACCGCGTCCGGCCATAAATACCCAGTTTTTAATGTGCAATTTTATGGTCCTGAGTATAAAAAGTCATAAATGGACAGTTTTAATTCTTCTAGGTTGTTTATTATTCAATGCAAGTCCTGTGAGTTTATATTCTAGAAATAAAATTTTCAATATCTGCGCAAGATTTTGTTAATATGTGTGTGTGTGCGTGTGTTTCGTTTTTTCTTTTCTTTTTTTTTCTCAGACCGAATATCGCTCTGTCACCCAGGCTGGAGTGCAGTGATGCTATCTTGACTCACTGCAACTTCCACCTCCTGGGTTCAAGTGATTCTCCTTCCTCAGCCTCCCGAGTAGCTGGGACTACAGGTGCATGACACCATGCCCGGCTAATTTTTGTATTTTTGGTAGAGACGGGGTTACACCATGTTGGCCAGGATGGTTTTGATCTCCTGTTCTTGTGATCCACCTGCCAAGGCCTCCCAAAGTGCTAGGATTACAGTGGTGAGCCACCGCGCCTGGCCCCACTGTGTGGTTTTTGCTAGCAAAAAAATTTAAAGTGACCAGAAAACACAGGAAAATTCAACAGTGGAAAATCTGGATAAATCATCAACATTATGAGTAATTTTAAAGTAAATTATTGGAATTCTATCAGTGGACTTGAAAAAATATTCAAGAGGTGTTGTTCAGTAATATATTAAAAGTGTATATTCAGTTTATTAAAAATGGTCACTGATAAAATATGTGTATATATGTTTATGAATATTTCTATGTTAGCATTTATTTGATAATATGAATATGGTTAAAATATATTGAGCGGGCAGAGAAAGCAACTGTGGTTTGTTACAGTTCCCATGAGGGCATAAGAGCAAGTAGCAAGGAATAAACAAAGACAGTGACATGACATAGAAAAAGTAAACCAAGACTATTAAATTATGTAAATAGTGTGTCTACGTTTGTGAACTATTACATATATGTGCGAATATAATTTGTGTGAAGGCTTTTAATTGTTTTTTAATTGAAGGTAAATGGGTGAAAATTCTTCTCAGTATTCTGGAATATTCACCAGTTAATTACATAGTTATAAGAGGCAATGCCTTACCTATTCAAATTTGTTCTTACCAAAAGAAGCAGTCAAGGTTATATAAAGATTCATTTAAAGAAGAGATGACACAATGAAGGAAAAGAATTGGCATTAGGAAAACTAGATCTAGGATCTAATTGTTAAAAGACTGTAAAGGGTCTTCAACACTAATCTTTTTGTGTTGGTATGTCTTAATGCCTCCCTAATGTCTTTTAGATTGTTGGGAACGTTTCTATAAATGAGTCAGCTTTACAGTATCTCTGCTGAGCAACATACAAGGAGATAAGTAATGTTCTCTCAATTTTAGTATATCAATCCCAGAAAAGTTCTCTGATTGGTTTGACTTTGGTCACATTCTGTGATTGTACCAATCCATGTTGCCAGAAAGATGGCCGATTCCTATCTTCACAATTACTCCAAATGTGGCCCAGAAACAGCTTTATTAATATTATCTGAAAATGTGTTGGCAACACAGAAGCTCAGGCTGTGTCCTAGACCCACTGAATCAGAATCTGCGCTTTAAAAAAATCTCTACACATTAAAATCTCAGAGGTGTTTCCCTAAAAAATTAAGCACCATATTGAGAAGAAAATTATTGTAATATATTCCATTTTTATTCTTATTTTTCTCTCCTTGCTCTCATTTTTATCTCATGTCTATTTAATGCTTCTGTCTGTTCTTGCCAAATAGCTAAGGAAATGTGTGGGGTGTTGAAAATTGCTGGATGTTGTCAACTGATACTTCTAAGCCACACAGTTCTATTGCTCCAAAATAGCTTAATTCCTAAAATGTGTTTCTGTGAATAATGGTTCAAAATTCAATTATTTGGAAGATTCCTTTTCAAGAGCACTTCATATCTAGGAAAACATGAACATATTCACAATCATTTGGCATTTCCCAAATTAAGAAAATACCCAATATTTATATAAAGAATTAATTGAGTCTTACCATTGCAAAAGCGTGATACAGGTTTGTGCAAGTAGAGACACACACACTGAAGATTTAATATAGCTTATTAATTTGTGATTTATATTCAGCACCATAGTTTGTAAATTTATTTAATCATTTATGAATATAATACTACTAAATTTATCTATGAATCTGACTTTGTTTAATCACCTAAATTATTTATAATTCAAACATATGTTTGACAAATGTTAGGCTTACTGGACAACCAAGACGATTAAATTGTCAAGGAGAGAATTCACTTTCTTTTATTAATCATAAGCATTCTTTTATAAAAATGCTCACCATATTCATATGATTTTCAGGAAAGCTCTTACATTTTTCACATAATTCCTATCTGAAAGACTTTTGACTTGGTGCCTAAAGAGCAATTTAGCAAGCAATTTCATTTTTGAAGGAAGTAATAAAGCTCTCCCATGTCTTTTGTTCTTGAGAAAGAAAAAGAGCCTGAAATAAATAGATTACTGCCAAATTTAGTTGAAGTTCTTTGGGTAAGAAGTACTTTCCTAGATGTTTAACTTTGAAAAGATAAATTACAGTGATCTTTATGTGATGGGGGAAAGATGTTCTCATGATTCAACACTTAATATATAGAACCAGGATAAAAATATCATATTCAATTATTCATTAGAGATATGAAGGCTTATAACCAAATAAAGATAATAAAAGCCAAAATGTAATGGCTACAAAAATACTTACATGTACTGGTTCCTTAAATATTTTTTGAATATCTGATGATCAATTTTCTTATAAAGGAGGAAAAAAACACTACCAGTTTCTTTTTGTTTGTTTTTGTTTTTGTTTTGTTTTGTTTTTTGGACACTGAGTATTCTTGATTGGGATGCGTGGGGGAATTGTAATTATTTTCAGACTTACAAGAGACTAGAGTAAAGCGCTTTTCATTACTTCTGGGAAAAGGGAACAAAATTACTATCCTGGAAGTTAAAATTATGTATACCTCAGAAACAAAATAACCCATACTGGAAATTGAAATTCTACTGGAGTACACTGAAAGGTAATAGAAAGAATGGAGGTAGGATGGAGAATGACTCATTAGAAGATCTTAAATACAATTAGGTCTGTAGGGTATTTTTTCATGTTTACAAAGGGAAATATAATGGTTACATACCATAAGCTTTATATATATTTTGAAGAAAAAATGTAGGTAAAAATATTTTAACTGAAGCAACATCATTAATATATTATCATTTTAATACAAAAAATTAAAGTTTATAGACTAGATATATCACAGACAACCATATCCATATTTCCCTGTATTAGTAACTCTTAAAACAAATTTAAAAAGACAAACTATCAAAACATTTAACGTTAATTAATAAACATTAATTAATAAAAATTTCAAGATGTACAAGATGTAGCTACTGTGCAAATATATAGTATTGATATAAACATATTGACGTTTTGTAAAATGACATAATGTTAAAAGTTAATTTTTTTATTGCATCCTACTTGAAAAACTGTTTCCATATTAAGTCTTCAGTAGTTTAGACAGACTTATGTAAGAACTAAATAGCCTGAGCTAATTAAATAATTCATCTCTGTCTTTTACACAATCTCCAATTTTAGTATAATATGCGAAAAAGCCATATTGGAAAATTTCTGTTTTTTTTTTTTTTTTTCTTTTTTTTTACTTTGAGATGGAGTCTCGCTGTGCCACCCAGGATGGAGTGCAGTGGCGCGATCTCAGCTCACTGCAACCTCTGCCCTCTGAGTTTAAGCAAATCTCCTGCCTCACTCAGCCTCCCTAATAGCCGCGATTACAGGCGTGCACTACCAGGCTCGGATAATTTTTGTATTTTTACTGAGACAGGGTTTCGTCACGTTGGCCAGGCTGGTCTTGAACTCCTGACCTCAAACAGTCTACCTGCCTCGACTTCCTAAAATGCTGGGATTAGAGGCGTGAGCCACCGTGCCCAACCTACTGGCCTATTGTGGGAAACTTCAAATATTTGATATTAGCTATAGATTGGTGAATAAAGAACTAAAAACTAAGATAAATTATCACAGTGGGATACAGATTACTCAATAGCTGATTAAAAGCACAAAGCAGACTGCCTTTCTGCTAATACAGATGGTATATTAGAACTTCTATAACTATATAATATGTATAAAAATGATTTTTGACAATTATTAAATTTCTTCCTTTGCAAAGGGACTTTATTAAACCAGAAATCTATCATTCCAATACCTAAAATTTATAACAGAAATACAATTGTCAGAGCATAGTTTCTTAAAAAGTTGTTCTGACAAGTGACTTTAAAATATTAAGGTACCAAATGTTGTTTATTGATAAGTATGCTGACCAAGTCAAATAATGGGTGAGAATAATAAATTTTTTAAAAAGACTTAGATCGCCAATCACAGAGGAGAGTGAAAAGCAGAGATTTTGTAGGAACCAGAACTGAGTTCCAACTTCAATACAAGACAGGTGCTTTTCCAACTCTATATTAATTTAGAATCCATGCTTCTTATTCTCCATGCTGTCTTGTTATGGGATCAAGTACTGTAATTTCGCATCTAAATGAATTAAAACATTGTAAAATAAAAATATGTGTACTTATTTTTAATGTGTAAAATATTCATTTTACCAATGCTCTTCCTAGATCCACTATAATTTTATTATAAAAGATTCATTAGATATTAATATTTTACACATATGAAATATAAAATATGATTCAAATAATTGGACACTTTTTATTCAATATCAAAGTCCTTTTTTGTTTGCATGTGTGTGTGCGTGTGTGTGTATAAAAACAGTATATTAAGTCCATTTATTGCAAATAATACTTATGAGTACTATGCTTATTAGTTAAGTGATGAAATAATATGTACACTAAACCTCCATGACATGCAATTTACCTATATAACAAACCTGGACAACTACTCCTGAAATTAAAAGTAAAAACAAAAACAAAAACAAAACAAAACAAAACTATTACTCAACAATATTGGTATCTTATCATCATTGAGCACTTACTTTAAAAACAGAATTAATGAGTACATACTCCTAATAAATTAGGCATTAATTTATTTTATCAGTTTGATTTCCTTCACGGAAAGAAAGACACCGAATATTAAGGGGTAAGAATTATTTTTAATAGAAATTGGAGCTGACATAGATACTGGAGGCTAAGGAAATAAAGATTCAGACAGGGAAGTTGCAAGTCCAGTGACATACCCATTTGTTAATACTTTTGAAGCACTAGTGTGAGTGTTCATGAAAATCTGAGGAACCAACCACATCCAGCTGCCAAAATTGGATCATCTTCCCAGCACACAGGATGCCACACAGTGAACCTGGTTTTTAATTATTTTCCAGAAGGCTAAAGGGACAGAAGTACATAACCATTATAATGCATTGGCAGGAGCTAAGGTGGTCAGGCATCACAATGGGGAAATTAGTGACAAGATGGTCAGGGAACAGGTATTTGGATAGGCCTCCTTTAATTAGCACAGATGGGTAAGATATGAGTGTGTGTTGGTCTGTTCTCATACTGTTAATGAAGATATACTTGAGTCTGGGTAATTTACAAAGGAAAGAGTTTTAAGTGACTCACAGTCCACATGGCTGGGGAGGTGTCACAATCATGACAGAAGGTGAATGAGGATCAAAATCATGTCTTACATGGTAGCAGTCAAGAGAGCCTGTGTAGGGGAATTCCATTCGCAGAACCATCAATTCTCATGAGACTTATTCACTACCATGAGAACAATATGTGGGAAACTGCCGTCATTATTTAATTATCTCCCCTGCCCCCACCCTTGACATGTGGGGATTATTGCAAGTCAAGATGAGATTTGGGTAGAGACACTGCCAAACCATATTAGTATGCCTTATCTCACTAGAAATCAAAAAGCAATTTCCACAGAAGAGTGTCTTAATAATGTGGTGAAAATACAGTCTTTTCTGCAAAAGTCTGTCAGCTTCTTCCCCAGTCATCTCAATTTTTTTTCGACTGAGACCATCAAAAAAGTGAGATTCAGCTATAAAAGCAATGAACATCAACCAAAATTGGATAACATGAACGAAGAGATTTTATGTACCCTTTTTCAAAGACAAGGTTCACATGTTTTTTTATTTCATGTAAGATATTTATATCTTATAAGGAAGAATTGTGATTTTTTTCTATGTCTTTATTTAGAAGTTAAATATGATTTAAAAGGGTGTATATTCATGTAAAGCTTACAATGAGCAGACGGTGTTTATTGAATTGCATTGTGTCAACTTTGTTAAGGTATGAGCTACATTTTGCAGAATCTTCTTCTTTATATAGTTCTTGCTTGAAAGCGGCCAAAAGAAGAACATGTATGGTATTTTTAAGGTGGGAGTGAAGGTATCCCCATTGCTGTTTGAAAGTCTGCCCCATGAAACATGATGATAGATAGACACATAGATTCCCAAAGAATCCAGCTTGTTCTTGCTCTTCCTCACTTCACTGTCTAGCTCTGTAATCCAAATTCTGGCCTTATTGACCAAGAGTGGCTTAATCCACCACTAGCTAATTGACAATAGATTCAGAAATATGTTACTGTGCATAGGACACAGCTTTACAGAACTTTCCACACACAAGTGAACAATCATTTAATCAAATAAACATATCTAATCTAGATTGTTTACTTTAATAAAGCTAATATATTTACTTTATAAAGAAAAATGTATACATTTTTCCACATTTTTCAGTGGCTGGAGAAATGGATGGAAGCTCAGGTGGAACAAGAAAAATTGTGAACAAAATAAATTCTTTTTCTGAGCATATCTAAGATATAATGCAAATGAATTTGTGACTCTAATACCAGAATAAATATAATAGAGTAATATATCAACATGTTTTACCAAATAGCAACGATTTTATTTAAGATAAAATGCTAAAATCCAAAATATTAATAATACAAGAAGTTTTTAAAATCATTGAGATCGATTCTGAAAAGTCACTTTTTTCGACTGAGACCACAAACAAAGTGTGATTCAGCTATAAGAGTAATGAACATCACCCAAGATTGGGTGACATGAATGAAGGGATTTTATGAACTCTTTTTCAAAGACGAGGTTCACATGTTTTTTATTTCATGTACGATATTTATATCATATAAAGAAGAATTGTGGTTTTTTCAATGTCTTTATTTAGAAGTTAGATACAATTTAAAAGGGTGTGTATTCATGCAAAGTTTACAATAAGCAGAGTACTATAATATCTACTCTTAACATATGACATTGAATATGTCCAAAGTAATTGACACCAGTATGTCAGAGATATCTGTATTCCCATGTTTACTGCAGCCTTATTCACAATAGCAAGGATAAAGAATCAACTCAAGTGTTCATCAACAAATGAATAAATAATGTAATGTATATATACACCACGGAATACTATTCAGCCTCATAAAAGAAGGAAATCCTGTTATTTGCAACAACAGGGATTAACTGGGAGGACATTATATTAAGTGAAATAAGCCATGAACAGAAAGAAAAATGTTGAATGATGTCACTCATTTTGGAATCTAAAGTTGATCTCATTGAGGTAGAGAGTAGAATAGTGGTTACCAGTGGCTGAGGCAGTAGTGAGCGAGTGGGTTAAGGAGATGCTGATCAAACATTATGAAATTATAATTTGATAGGAGAAATTGGTTCAAGAAATCTACTTTACAACATTGTGACTGTAGTTAAAAACAGTATGTTATATTCTTGAAAAAGGCTAAGAGTAGATTTTAAGTGTTCTCACCACAGAAGTGACAACTATGTGAGATAATGCATATTTTAATTAGCTAGATTATTAATTCCACAATGCATAGGTATTTCAAAACATCATGCTGGACACAATACATGTATGCAATTTTATCTGTCAATTAAAAAAAAGTAACAACAGTTGAAAAAAATTACAACAAAAAGGCTGGTTGACACACACAAACACACACAGCATATGACATAGAAACATGTTATTTAAATTTGTAACTTATAACACAATTTGGAAAATTATACAGTGATATAAGTGAAAGCAAAAAATCATTCAGTAGAAATATATCAACAATTCAGTGTTTATTTAAACCTAGTATATATTAAATTATTACTCCATATGGAATTTTGAGAAACCAGTCAATGGAATTTTCGAATGCTTATATGTGACTCATTTGATTATCAACATATGATGATTGTTGGTAAATACTGACAAAGTTCTCTAGTCTGATAAGCAATCTGTAACATTTGAAAGAGAACTCAGATCAATTATAGTGATTATCCTCTACGGTTGACAAAATTTTAATGGTTCAATGATTTTCATGGCCTTTTGAATTCTATTTTAATTAAGAATGTGCCTATATACATTTTTAATCAAGGATGAAAATGTGAACTAAACACATTGTGTCAATTTCAGGAAATAAAGACAAAACAATATTACCCGACATTTTCCTGCTTACAATTACTTTCTTGAAACATTGAAGGGAAAGCCACACCATTTTAAACAACTCTTTATATTACCAACAAATGCAGTTGATGCATATTTACAAATTTATTTTGCCCAAGATTTACCTCTATGTTTCTCTGAAAGAAGTCAACCAATTTCATTAACCCGCTGAACACATTTTTTTTTTTTCTATAAATACAAGCCTGTTTTATTTATCAATACCAGTGAAAAACAATATAGAAGATTATTCTAGGGAGACAAATATCAGGTTATCATTTCTTTTAACATAAGACAAAATATTACCTGGACACAAAAGGAGAATCAAGAAAATATAGATAAAAAGACTTTTCCATCAAAACTAGTGTGATAACTAATATTTATTGACTATTTTACAATCAGAAAACCACCTCTATGGTAACTTTATACATTTTTTATACATTATCTTTATACATTATCTTTAGAGTAATCCTAAGAAGTTAGTACTATTATTCTATCTACAGTTTAGAACATATACAGACATAGTTTAATTTGCTTTTGCCTAGTCCTACAGTTGTGCACTAGATTTATTTCCAAGCAACCCGACTGAAAATATATGCTTTTAAAACTGATCGGGCACGGTGGCTCTCACCTGTGATACCAGCACTTTTGGCGGCCAACGCAGGTGGATCACCTGAGGTCAGAAGTTCAAGACCAGTCTGGCCAATGTGGTGAAATCCCATCTCTACTAAAAATACAAAAATTAGCCAGGTGTGGTGGCATGCACGTGTAGTCCCAGCTACTCGAGAGGCTGAGCCACAAGAATTGCTTGAACCCGGGAGGCAGAGATTACAGAGAGCCGAGATCATGCCATTTCACTCCAGCCTGGGCAACAGAGCAAGACTCTGTCTCAAAAAATAAATAATAATAATAAAACAAAATTGTTGAATAAAATAAATCAATTACATTTCCCTTTATACTGGTAGAGTATACAATTATTTTAGGTAAAGTAAATCCTTGTTAAAACTTTGTGAATTGTATTATAAAACAGCCTTTATGTTGATATGCATAAATTGAAATGATGCATATTTCGGTGGCTATGTTAATATTATAAACTTATTTAAAGATATTAGATTTTCATCAAAGAAAAGACTTTTATTGTATTTATTAAATTTGCCATTTTATCACTGACATGATGTCTTGTAAATTTAAGAGCCAAAAAGTGCAAATGTTTTTCTGGTATACTTGAAGTAATCCCTTAATGGTGCAAAATTGACATGCTGAATGGGGAATTCTCTTTTTGATTCCTTCTATTGGCATTGCATTTAATATCTCTTGCTGGTCTTTGGCACAAAGTTCATATTTCCTTCGGACTTTCTTTTAAGTGTGAACCAAATGGAGGTAATTGTGCTTCACAACAAATAATAAGTGTCTAAGGTATAGCAGTAGTTGTATTGTGCTTTAACTGGTGGGATGTACTCAGTCATCAACATTTCAGTGTTAAGAAGAGCCAGTGCAACCTATCTTAAATAATCATGTGCCCAGGCATAGCCCTCCATGGAGCTCAAGTCAATTAAAATGAAAGGCGATTTTTATGTCTATTTTTTAAAATTAATTAAACTTGTACTAAGAGGTATCTCTAGAATTTAAAAATAAAATTTAAACATAGTTTTGTAGCTTTTCTTTTTATCTGCATGCAAACAATCTTTAAAATACTGCTTTATATGTTCACTAGGTTTTTCAAAATTTTTGCAGCAATAATGGTGCAGATAAAAAGTATTGCTGTAAGCTACATTAATTTACTTAACTGTTCATCTGAAATAGAAAAGTGGCAAATATGAGCTCTGTGGATTAAAATCTGAAGTAAAAATAGAACATTTTGCTAATCATTGCTGAGAAATGCAGTCTAGAAAACCTGTTACTAATTCTCATTAGCAGTAGTAAATTTACACATAAAATTAGCCATGCAGTTATTTATTTGCTAAAAATGAGAATAAAACTCTATAGAGATGTCACTAGGTCAACTATAGGGACACTAGAAAACTTATTCCAACTAATAAATGAAAACAGTGAGCTAATGGAATATCTTTATTTAAGCAAACTGTGTGAGATGAACTACACAATAGATTTATAGCATACAGTCTACTTGATTTCAAAATCTCAGCTATTCTGGCAATGAAGTAACTTATTTTTTACATATCAGCATATTCTAATAACATTGAAAACCATATTAAAATTTAATTCAACAACAAGGTTTTATTTCCCCTGCTAGCTTCCTTCAGCAATTTTAGTCAGGAAAATTCTAAGTTATTTTAAGTATTTAAGTTAAATTTAGTTAACTATTAGAATATTGGAAACTTAAATGGCAATTTACCAAACCTGAAACTCCCAAAGAGAGGTAGATTTATAATAAATTGAACAGTTTGTTACATTTGAAATGCCATCTTAAGCATTCCACTTACATTATGTGGAAGAATATACTATACATATTAATTTTGAAGTATGGGTTTTTAATTTTGAAGTATATCAAGATGTATAAAATGATAAATAAGAGAAAAAGAAACAGGATACATTTTCCAGGAAATCTATCTATCTATCTTCTATCTATCTATCTATCTATCTATCTATCTATCTATCTATCTATCT
>NC_045455.1:26804509-26988792 GCF_002776525.5 Piliocolobus tephrosceles
TCTATCTATCTATCTATCTATCTATCTATCTATCTATCTATCTATCTATCTATATTTGTGTGTGTGTGTGTATATGTGTGTGTCTGTGTGTGTGTGTGTGTATATATATATATATATATATATATATATGTAAAACCAGCCTTCTGTATCTGGAAGTTTCACAGATTCAGAAAACCATGGATGAAAATGATTTGGAAAAATAAAAATTAAAAAATAACAATACAAAAATATAAATAAAACAAATTAAAATATATTATAATAAGTATTTATATCATATTAGGTGTTATAAGTAAGCTTGAGGTTATTTAAAATATATGGAGGAAGAGTATAAGTCACATGCAAATACCATGCCATTTTCCATAAGAAACTTGAGTATCTGGGAGTCCTGGGAACAACCCCCTGCAGATACCAAGGGACAACTGTATTTTACAGTTAGACATTGTTGTTACCTATTATTTAGTTACATAAGTGTAAGGACTCTGAGTCATTTAATAATCATGCATGATACTCCTCTCTTGTATTTGGAGTAAAAGCACGGATGTTATATTGCACAACTTTTAGCTGAGTCTTGCATAGTATAGTCTGTGTGGGTAGCAGACCCTGAAAATGCAGTGCACTTAATTCAGAATCTGCATAGCCACGTGCTGTCAGCTCAGCCACATACTATAGTCTGGATCCTGAAATGAAATATGGCCAGTTTTATACTTTGGGCCACAATGCATTATTTGAAAGTTTTATAAAATGCCTTGCAATAATATGAAATTTTATGTTTCCAAACAAGCAACATTATAATTAGGCATCATATTGAAATCTACAAAAAAAAGATACACAAACATAAAGAATCTATAAATTTTAAATAGAAAAGTATGTACTAACATTTTAGAATAGTGTTTTTAACATACATTAAAGAGTGATTAAATAATTCAATCACTTTAAAAGTACATTTAAAATATGTTATTTATAAAAACAGTAAGTATAATGTGTTATATTTTCTTCCTACCATTAGGTATAATAATATTTTAACAGCAACATATATTTCTCCATTAAATATATTTTCTGGTACAATAAATAAAATTAAAGCTGAAGAGGAAAAATGACACTTTGGATTCAGGATATCAAAATTCAAACTCATATCTTATTTATCACATTAGCTCTTGCTTCTGACTTATTTAATTCTGATAGTATCATCATTTTATCATCTCTCCAGCACTCAAAGGTTTAAGTTTAATACATATAGTTTCCACTTCTGTTAATAAATTGCATGGGCTTTTTGGACTTGAACAAACTGAGAAATGTATTTAATTATTCTGAGATACAGGTTCTCTTCCACACAGATTCTTCCATTCTAAAATGAAGAACCAAAAATATCTGTTACAGATACTTTGAAGATTAAAATATAAAAAAAGCAAACTGCCCAATTGAACGCTAGTTACATAGAGAATTTGCCAGAAATTTACAGTATATTCTTGCCTGTTCCAGCAAATTTATAAGGATTTTCATTAACTATTTTTTCCTTTTATTCCTGTGTTCAGTGAATAATCACTTCCTATAGAATCTACTAAACTGTGAATTCTTCAAGAGCAAAGAAGATTATTTAAGTAGACAGGAGGATGGGAATAAGCCACATGCAAATACCACACACTTGTATATTTCTTTTTCATCTCTGTAGTCTCAATATGGAATGTATTAGAAAATAGGTAAATATTTGTAAAATAGTTCCAGCATTTGGGGAGGTGGAGGTAGGAAGATTGCTTGAAGCCAGAAATTCTAGATCAGCCTGAGCAACAAAGAAAAACCCTTTCTCTATTAAATAATAATAATAATAATAATTAATAATAAAGATTAGATGGTGCAATGGCATGTGACTGTAGTCCCAGCTACTCGGGAGGCTGCGGTGGGAGGAGCTCCCTCGAGCCCAGGAGTTCGAGGCTGCAGTGAGCTGTGATTATATCACTGCACTCCAGCCTAGGCAACAGAGTGAGACCTTGTCTCTGAAAAAACCAAACCAAGAAAACAAAAGCAAAAATATATGCTCTTCATCCACAATATTTTTTCCATATCTTATTATATTCTTTAAAAATATTTTATCTGCAGTTTACATCTTCTAGATTAAGAATAAGATAAATACAATTTTGTATTCTTTCTCCTACGTTCTTCTTTTATTTTATGTATGACTCTCTGACCTACAACATTTTCTTCCTGAAAAACTTAACAGCTCTTGAAGGACAGAACTGCTGACAATGAATTTCCTCAGTTTCTTCTGAGAAAGCCTTTCTTTCTCTTTCACTAGAGAAAGATAATTTTGCTACATACAGTATTCTAATTTGGTGTTTTTTTCTTTCAACATTTAAAATTTCACTGCACTCTTCTTTCTTGCGTGGCTTCTGATGAGAGTTCCACTGTAATTCTTACCTTGTTTTGTAGAGAAGAGGTTTGGGTTTTGTGTTGTTATTTTAAAATTTTATTTTATTTAGATTCAGGTGATATTTGTTGAATTCTTTCAAGTCTGTCTCTTTGAATTTGACTTTTTGCCATTTTAATATGATCTGCCTTGGTTTAGATTTTCGTTGTTGTTACTTACACTGCTTGGTGTTCTCTGAGCTTTCTGGGTTGGTGCTTTGATGTTTATCATTAATTTTAGAAAGGTCTCAGTCACTGCTACTTCAAAAATTTCTTCTTTATCTTTTCCTTTTTATTTCCTTCTGGTATACCAATTACATGTATATTACATCTTTTGAAATTGCCCTATGGTACATATGGGCTATTTTGATTTTGTTTTCAATTTCATTCTTTTTTTCTTTTTCAACTTCAGTTTGAAAAATTTCTCTTGACAGACCTTCAAGCTCATTAATAATTTTCTCAGTTGTGTCCAGTCTACTCACGAGCACAGTAAAAGTATTATTTATGCTACAAGTTTTCATTGCTTCTGATATATAGTTTTGTTTTAGTGTTCATGTCTCTGCTTACATTAGCCATCTTCTCTTGAATGTTATGTTTTTGCTGTTAGAGCTCTTAACGTATGTATCAAGGTTGTGTTAAATTCCCTCTTGCCTAATTTTAAAATCTGCATCATATTTGAGATCTGAGATCTGATTTCTTATGCTTGATGCTTAGTCTTTTTGGTCTTTTTTTTTTTTTTTGGCTTTTAGCATACCTTGTTTTGGTTTTGTTTTTGCTGTACATGTTGTATCAGGTAATGAGAATTTTAGTGTAAGGTTTTATGTTAATGTGGCTACCAGATGGGCTATGATTAATCTCTGCTGTAGCTATTGTTACTAGAGGCTTCACATTCTTCCAGTACTCTAGTTTATTTTTCTTCTCCCTAGAGTGTCTCTTGCCAATCTTCCAGCTGTAATTCACTGTTCTTATATTGGAGTCCTGTTGATGTAGTGGTAAGATGTGTGGGAAGATACCATTTACATCTCTTTCCCATTACTTTAGTGAATGTTTCATGCACTTCCTATGTGATTTTTTTAAAATACAGATTTATATCTTTAATTTCTTTTCTAAAGCAGCATTATAAAGCAAATAGTCACATAAACACCAGTAATCTTCCATTTCATCTATATAGACATGTTTGTGGGGTTTCTAGCCAACTAGATATTATATAATTGTTCAGTCAGCTATGATCGCTGTGCATGGATGAATCCTGGAATCCATAAATTCTGGAATCAAGCTACAATACGATTTAGTGTCATAGAAAGGCTTAAAAATTATTTTAAGAGACAAAAATGGAGTTGCATAACACAAACTAATTATTTACCTATATATTCTTCTCTTTAGATATAGCCAAAATGATAATTAAAGTAATATTGCAATGAATTTACATTAATCCATAACTAATAAAATGCTTCTTCCTCCTGATTTTCTTGCCTCAGATTGAAACATCAGTTGTCCCAATCTGAGAGTTGAGAGTTAGACTTCAGTTTTCTTTCTCCTATACCACTCATTTCTCAGTAGTCACCAATCTACATATTCAACATTTTTTCATTAATCTATTTATTTCACCATCCTCTATCATTGTTATAGTCTTCAACACTATCATGTCAAAATAAATCTTATAAAAGACTATCTTACTGATGTCATCTTTTTTCTTTTTTCATTTATACCATGCTTTGCAAAAACAATTGAGTGGATTTAATTATGTAATATTTCTGCAAGACTTTCCTTGGGGAAATTCAGTAATTGGTTTACAATGACTTTCTTGTTCAAGGCTTTCTGTAACTCATTTCTTATTCTTTAATCTTTAATCTTCATCTTCTCCAACTACCACACAAAACTTTTAGATATCTAGATATTCCATGTAATCTGTCATTCTAGGCATTTGTAAATATTGTATTTCCTTCCTAATTTTATTTATTGTTCAATTATCAGCTAAAATATTACTACCACTAACTTGTGTTTCCTCACTTTTTTTTTGTTTTTTTTTTTTTTTTTTTTTTTTTTTTTGAGATGGGGTCTCACTCTGTAGCCAGGCTGGAGTGCAGTGGCACCATCTCCGCTCACTGCAACCTCTGCCTCCCAGGTTCAAGCGATTCTCCTGCTTCAGCCTCCTGAGTAGCTGGGATTACAGGTGCCTGCCACCATGCCTGGCTAGTTTTTGTATTTTTAGTAGGGACAGGGTTTCACCATGTTGGCTAAGATGGTCTTGATTTCTTGACCTTGTGATGTGCCCGCCTCAGCCTCCCAAAGTGCTGGGATTGTAGGTGTGAGCCACCACACCCAGCCTTATTATATCTTTCATCTACATTCTCAAAACACTTTCCTCTTCCCATACCAAAGCGTTTACCACGTTTTTTAAAGGCATTTATTTATTTATTTATTTATTTATTTATTTATTTATTTGCCTGTCTCCTTGGTACTCTCAAGACTTTATAAATATCAGGTGTTTTTTAATTAATTGTTTTTCTCTCATGAATGGCCTAGAATCTAACATAACATAAAATAGGTATTCAATACAAATTTGTCATTGATTTATTGTTTACAGTATTTTTAGATAATCTACAAAATAAATGCTCTTTAAAAACATGGATTCATTTAGTTTATTTTGACATCTGAATCTAACTTATGTTTATTTTTGAAATGTATTTAATTTGAATTTATTCTAGGATGGATACATTATGCAATATTATAGGAATTTGTCTTAATATATTCACCTTTAACTGTACACTTCATTAATGTATGTGTGTTTTTGCTATGGTCACAATTTCAGTAGGTTCTTTGACTAAAATTTAGTATGCAATTCAGAGTTTTTCCTATAACAGTGACCACTGTTTCTAAGAATAACAAAAATATCAAGTATTTTTATAGCATTGTAACATGTTTAATGGTTAGTAGTCTTATGTAACATAAGTAGATGTGTTATAAAAAACTTAATTTTTTTTATTTTTCAGAAGCAGTAATTACTGATAATGGTAGAGCATGAGGTGGAGGTGTTGGGGCAAAGGTTGTCTTCTTGCTTTTATAATTAGCTTCTTTATTTTCTATTCCTGTTGAACTGATAGAGATCTCATTAACAGTAGCTGTGCCAGTGCACATTGTTTAAAAAAAGTTATTAGCACAAAAGAGGACATTTAATTCTTCCTCAGTTTGGAATTACTTGCAATGATTGTTTTAATTGTGAACCCCCCATGGGGGTTCAGTGTTAAGAATCCAATTTCTATAAATGAAGCTTGGAAGCTTGGTCAAAGACTGGTCACGTTATTCACTTTTATCACACATATTATGGGATATACAAAGAATGATTTATTTATCAAACAGATCTTTTGGTATATACTGGATATAGTTCAGCTCCTGAATACACTGTCTGTATACTGTCAATTCTATCTTAATAGCTGCTTATGTAAAGGCACAGGCTTTTAACAGTATTTTAAATCAGTTGGTATGTGTTGAACTTCCAATATACAAATAAAGATTTCCAGTTAGGATAGCTTCTAAAAATGATAATACTGACAGGACTTTTGATGTAACACTCTAGCTTTTACTTTCCCAAGACATTATTGTAGATGGGAAGTTCATTTTCAGTTTTTCATGCCATTATGCTTACATGTTATAATCACCATTGAAAGTAATTATTTTGGAAGTTTACCACAATAAAATTGGTACAGGGCTTGAGTTAAACATATGTTTTCCTTTCCTAGAATTAATGGTTCAACAAACCAGATCCTTTGGTAATGAAGTTGCAAAACCTTAATTGCTTACACAGCTCACAAAAGAAGTCATGAGTAGAATTATTCTGGGTCAGAAATAATTTGAGTAACATGAGAATAGTTTGAGGAATATACTCATTTTTCCTTTGATGTAAACTCCATAATATTTCCCTGATGTTTGTTTGGGAGATAATCTTTCTTGGTAATTTATTTATAGGATTAAAGAAAATTAAAACTTAGAAAATGCTTGTACACCAACCAGAGTTTGTTATTTGATTTGAAAAATACAAGTAATAAAAGTAGTTTCCACTAGAAAAAGTACATAGAGATGTAAAGGACTAACATCAATTGATCAATTATTATGCCCTACATATTGTTTTGTACTGATGTGCCATTTAGTGCTAGTACCTTCTTTTAAAGAAGTCCATAGACCTTTAAAAACTTGACAATTTTTTAAAAGAATAAGTAAAAGACAAACTTTAATATTACTTTATTCAACTTTCAGCCTCCCATGTTAAAACATAAATTATAACGTATCTTGGAAGCAAAGGCTCATAAAAATCATAATAAATTTATCAAAGAGCTCTTGGTCTACACAAGAGTTGGTGGGGAACAAAACTGGCATATGTGCCTAAGTAGTATTCAAAGTTCCTGAATCAGTGTTAAACGTATTCTGCAATTCAGAATAATTTATCATGCCACTATTTTGTGGAGCGTTACATAGTTCTTGTAAAAGCCCTTTTCCTATTCTCTCACATTTAAGACATTCTGGCTGCCTGCTGTGAGCACTCTAAATAAATATGGATGTTATTATTGTTTTGACCTCATTAATTACTCAGGTTAATTATGGTTCAAGAATAACTTTCTAATTTAAATGGACACATAAAAAAACAAGTAATTAAAATATATTACACGATTAAACACGTAAACATGTTCAGCTGTGAAGAGACATTAGGAAAGAAAGGACATACTCAACCATGATGTTTAAAAAAATAGCTTACCATTGTTGCTTTAAATAATTTATTTACTACTGGAACCATTCTCTTTCGCTGATCACTTTTGTTTTGTTGTCAATGTTTGTGCTTTTTCCCCAAGATAGAATGAGGCTATATGCAAAAAGAATTACCCAGGAGAATAAGCAGGAGATTCTTCTGGATAATTTTTCTAATACCAAAACTATCTTTCATGGAATAGTTATAACATATATTTTTAAATTTTGTGTAGAATTTTTGCATAAAAAACTGTAGTGGCACATCTACTTATTATTTACATTATTATTTAAGGATACTAAAAGTTACTTGAATCTTCAGAGATAAATATGTTTAGAAACGCCCTTCCTATGTAGAATTAGAGACCAGTATACAATTTTGAAAAGTGTAATCTATTTCTGAAGAATGGCTTAAATCTGTTAACTACAAATAAATATTATTTCCAAAAGTTTCTATATCTCTATTAACACTCTTAATTTTCTTCTAAGTTTTATCCCTACACTTCCCTACTTACATTATTTGACATTTTCCATGTTTACAAACAAAATTTTAACCTCCAGAATATTTCCCATTTTTGGGTGTCTTATTTCTCTTAATGATGCTAATCTTCTGTAAGAATATTTTAGGATTTCATAGTCTTTAAATACACAGGTTTTCTATTCAGATCATTGGTTTGTCTGATCTACTCTTTCTTTTGCATTTCTATTGTGACTGCTTCAGAACATCAGACTGACATCTAGCTTATTTTCTCACCCACATAATTGCTCTTCCTGTCTCTCAATTTTTTTTCATCCATCTTTCCCTTTCCACAAATCCAATATATTTGTGCTGTAATATGTTTATAAATATACTGCAGCCGATGAAAACATTCTTTGCCTTGGCATAAGGCCCGGTTTTCACCATTTTCCTCATAGCTCTAACTGACTGGGGCTTCATTTACATTTATACTTTATATTACCTTGCATTTACATTTTACAGGTTAATTTTTGAATTCAGATTACATGAGTCCTCCACTTTAGTCAAGCAGCCCTGTTTATATTTCTTCAGTCATTACTCGATGCTAGATATATGTACGCTTTTCTCCAGTTATCCAACACCAGCAATTGCTTCCTATTGACATTTTTCTCACTATGACATTGATCCTATTCTTCAATCTTTATTGAATCACAAGTCTGTGAACAGATTACTGAATAAAATTATTTTTTCCTTTTCATAATTTCTCTAGTATGTGTTATCTGTAAATATTGCCTATAACATTTCATTTGTGACTATATTGTGTTTGTGTGTCTCCATGATTTCTGTCCTTTTATAGAAAGAAAATATTTTCTGTAAAGAAATAAATGTTTAATAGTATATGAGAACAAAAGTTAGACGTCTAATGAATGCCAAAAATACAGCCTACATAGCCAAAGCAAGACTAAGAAAAAATAACAAATCTGGAGGCATCACATTACCTGGCTTCAAACTATACTACAAGGTCATAGTCACCAAGACAGCATGGACTGATATAAAAACAAGCACATAGACCAATGGAACGGAATAGAGAACCCAGAAGTAAAGCTAAATACATAAAGTCAACTGATCTTTGACAAAGAAAACAAAAACATAAAATAGGGAAAGGACACCCTATTCAAGAAATAGTGCTGGGATAATGGCCAACACATGCAAAAGAATGAAACTGGATCCTCATCTCTCATCGTATACAAAAATCAACTTAAGATGGGCCAATTATAATTATATATATACACACACACACACATATGTGTATAATATAATATATGTGTGATATATATATTCCATAGAATGCTATATGTTTTATACACACACACACACACACACACACCATGAAATACTATTCAGGCATAAAAAGAAACAAAATAATGGCATTCGCAGCAACCTGGATGGAATTGGAGACTGTTATTCTAAGTGAAGTAACTCAGGAATGGAAAACCAAACATACTCTGTTCTCACTCATAAGTGGGACCTAAGCTATTAGGATGCAAAGGCATAAGAAATATGTAATGGACTTTAGAAACTTGGGGAAAGGGTGGAAGGGGAGTGAGAGATAAAATACTACAAATTGGGTACCGTATTTACTGCTCGAGTGATGGGTGCACCAAAATCTCGCAAATCACTAAAGAACTTACTCATGGAATGAAACACCACCTGTTTCCCAGAAAGCTATGGAAATAATAAATAAATAAATAAATAAATAAATAAATAAATAAAAATCAATTTTAAAAGAATATATTTTAATGTTTAATTAATAAAATATGCATGATACAATTAATAAGAATATGTTGGGAAAGCTATTCTCACCATATTTTGCCTTAGTTTTGTTTCATTTTTTACCAAGTAATATAGGTTGACAAACAGATATATAGAAAATAGATGAGATATGCAGATGACTGACTGATGCACAGACATTTATATAGATGACTACATAATTGTTAGCCATAATGCTTGTTTATTGTTAGATAACTATCTATAACTATGCAAAATATCTTATCTATCAGACAATACTATTTACCATAAAAAATCAAAAACCTAATATTTGCCATTATATAAATATCTCTTATAAGGATTCATAGCCATGAATGAACTCTGTTACCTTGAAGAAAATAATTTTATAGCAAATCACCAGTCTTTGGGAATATCATTTCTTTATTGTCAGAGAATCTCCTTTTGAATAAAAAAATCTGTCTTTCATTTAATCTATCACCATTCTCTTTTACACTTAGTATTCTTTAAAATATAGCATGCTATATGACTATGTATTTCAGTTCATTAATTTTTCAGTACATAATAAATGGCTGCACAGGCATATAAATCATTTTATTGGTTTTCAAAACTTGGTTTTTCTTGATATGCATTCACCAGAAGGGGTTTGATCTGTTGTTAGTAACATAATGTATCTATGTTTATAGATAACAATTTATGAAAGACATTTCACAAATTAATATGAATGTCTCATTGACAGTAATAAAATGAAATTTTATAAAGTATAAATATGTATATTTATATTTATTATTATTTTTGCTTTCAATTAGGTGCCTAATTAAATTTAGCTAAATTGTTTATCACATTTTAAAAATAAAAATAGAAATCCCCAAATATAGAATACAGTCCAGGAAATATTAATTCCTTAATTATCCCTTCCTAATGATTATAAACTTCCACAAGAAAGAATATGATGGTCTTACATATAATTTATTTTATGTGATCATACACCTCCCTGGCACGAAGTTAATATGTGTAAGTGGCAAATACAAATGAACATTTAGACTGGAAGTGACTTAGCCATTTATCAAAATAGTGTAGCATAAAACAGCTCTTTACATTTTCTGCAAAAATGATCAATATCTACATGTCTGTCACTTAAATTATATCTGTAATTTTAAAATTTATTGACAAACCCATCAGATATCAACACAGACATTTCTTACTTCACCTGTTATGTATTTATCTATAATTCTGAGGGTTGGGAGGAAGAAGGGCATCAAAACAGAAAATAAAGATTTCCAAGAAAGTATATACAGTCGGAATTTTACTTTCATTGCATCCTCTTTAATCATAAAATCTAAATACCTCGAGTTAGGAAAAGGAGCAGATCATACATATTAAATATTTATTAACTGTGACAAAATAGTAACTTTTATATTCCAAATCAAAGAGAATTGGGTTAGCTTAACCCCTCAGTTATCAGAATGGATTATTTTGTAAGTAGAACAAAACAATAGATCTTTCCAGAATATACAATTATATATTTTAAAAGTTCCTTTGGAAAGTACAAATTGTCAGAAAGTACTTTTGAGGACATATGGTGCACAAGACCAGCTCTATTTGCAACTACTCCAAAACCTTTAAATATTTAAGTTATAGATATACCAACATAATTTATTGAGTTATATTTCTCTAAGAAAAATGACCTAACTGTACATTATCTTATTCTTCCTCTGGGATAGTATCTAATTGGAAAAACAGTTAAAATGTATTTTTTCAAAAAAAACACCTTATAATTGCCTCTTACTTACATCACTCCTGTTGCTTGTCTTAACCTTCCCAGACAATCTTAGACTTTATAAACCTTTGTTATAATTTTACATTTTTGGAAGGCACATATAAAAGATACTATATGAGAGAGGGAGCCCTGCAAGTGACCTTATTGTACATTCATTTTTGGTTATAGAAGGGAGAATAGAACAAAAAGTGGCTGTGCATTAAACTAGATGTAGTGACTAAAGTGTGCTATGTCTCATTTAACAAAAGTACTAGAGATTGCTTTAGTCTACTAACAGGTGATATTTTTGATAATTTTGCATCATGAAATATTTGTACTTATACAAGATTTATTTTTGTTTTAATTTTTCTTTTTCTTTTCTCTCAAAGTTTAATACCTTGCCCAATTTTTGTAAACATATTTAGCTTCTAAATTTAAATGAATAGTTATCCTTATTATATTTTATCTTGCTGTACTTTAATCTTACTCTGGAAATGATTGCATACTATTGTAAAATAATCTATTTAATTACATTAAAAAATAAATTATAATTATAATGGCTTAATAATGTTGTAATTTTAGTATTTTTCTATTTATTTCATGTATTTTGGACCCCTTTTCCTTTCCTTTAGTGAATACTTATGAATTAATCAAGGAATTGTGTGAGTATGCATTTCTCCTTGAGCTTTTTAAGTTGTACAACTGTTATTTTCTATATTTTCTAGAGATCATTCTAGAGATCATAATTAATATTTTTCGCTTAGCATCTATAGTAAATAATTTTAGTAGTACATAACAAATATGAGGATCTTTTGACAGAGTATAGCTGTTGAAATTCTGAAGTATTTTGTTTTATTGTGTTTCCATCTCCAATTCAAATATATAAACTCATATAATCTTGTTAAAATTATTTTACGAAATTAGCATTAATTTTGATTTGCTACATATTAGACTTTCCAGTAATCCATGTTTCCTGCACCCACGTGCTCTATTTACTATAATTTTACTTTGGCCTAAGAAACTCCCTGTCGTATTTCCTTAACTGCAGCCCTTTTAATAACAAATATATTTATGTTTCTTTCCTTTGGTAAATATATTTCTTAATGTGACTTTCATTTATTTACATAGATGACATAGATATAGGTATATAGATATCTATATTAACAATTATAGAACCATATCCTTTCATCATGTTAAATACATCAACCCACTGTTTTCTCGTCTCCAGATTTGAGTCAGGTCCATCTAATTTGTTTTCCTTTGAAAATAGTGTGTCTACTGTGATACGTGTGCTTCTGGGGCCTTTAACACTTTTTCCCCTTTTGATTCTATTTTGTCAGCAGTTTGATTGTTTCTATGTAAGGTTTTATTCATATCTATCCCTTGGGCTTGCTAAGCATTTTGAATCTTTGGCTACTTTTAATCAGCTTAGGGGAAAAAATTTAATTATCTCTTTAAAATAGTACCTTGTTCTATCTTCTCTCATTTTATGACTCCAATTACAGGTATGTTAAATATTTTTTGTCATATTACATATATTTTAAACTATTTAAAACATAGTCTTCATCTTTTGTTCAGTGGTATAAATGTGTATATTTCTAAAGTCACATTTTCCTCTTCTCTGTAAGATACCTGAAATGACCACTTAGCCTTTTAGACACCTCAAATCTTTTTTCCTGCTTTCCAGGATATTTTCCTTGTATGTGTTTACTTTAGGAGTCAGTCAATGCTTTGAGGGGAAATTATGCTCAAAACATAGGCTTCTGCAATGTATATTCTTTGCTCCAGGAAGTTAATCGCTCGAGTCTGGCTGCTATGTTTATTCTCAGCTATTGTTAAGAATTTTTAAAAATCACATATATTTTTAGTGAATCGATTAGTCCAAATCCAGTCATGCTGTCACTGTTGAAAGTGGCAATTATTTTAATTTCATATTAAGCACTCCCAATTAGATTTTGTGCCTACCACTTTACTAAAATAACTCATGTCAAGATCAATAGTCCCCATAATACAAAATAAAATGTTCACTCTTCACTGATTGTTTGACTTTATCTACCAGCACTAGGAGGCACAATTGATCACTCTTTTTTCTTGTAACCCCTTTCTTCACTGACCTGCCAGTAAACCATTGTCTCCTGGTTTTTCTCCTACAGGAGATGTCAATTGATAATTGATCCTTCTCAGTCTCATTTGCTAATTTCTTATCTCTTTATTACCTGCTAAGTTTTAGCTACCTATGGCTCAATTATTTTCTTGTACATTTGTTGTTTTGAAGGTAACGGCTTTAAATACCCTTCATATACTGATGATTCTCAAATTTCTGTTTTTAGCTGAGACTTCTTCCCATAAATCCACATGCATATATTAATCTTCCTAATGAGCATTTTCACACTTATATATACTATACACTTCAAGTCATCATTAATAAAATTAAACTCCAGGTCTTCTGCCCAAGACCCTGCTCCTCTCTGAACATTTTCAATCTCATTTGAGAGCAACTTCATCCTCCCAGTGTTTTAGCTCAAAATCCTTGAATTCATACTTGTTTCAATCTATTTCTTTATACCTCACATCTAGTCCTTCATGATCCATATTACATATAATTTAACATACATTCAGAACCCACCTGTTTCTTCAGTTGCACTGCCATTAGCCTATTACCCTGGAAAAAGCTACCATTATCTCTCTCCTATATTACTTTCAAAACCCCCTAAGCTTTCATATTTTTACCCTTGTCATACCGTGGTCTGTTACTCATTTAAATCTTATTTCAGATCATCTCATTAATATTTCACAACTCTACAGTGATTTCCCCAAATAACTCAGTTTAAAACCAGCATCTTTACAATGGGCTGCAAGATTTAATATGATCTACCCACCACTTACATCTCTCAGCCTCTCTCCTATGACTTTACAAGGTTTGTTTTCATTCTACCTCACCTATAGTGTCCTCTTTACTATTTCTCAAAAAGTGAGTTCTACTGTTGAAAATGTTTTCTTAATATATCCATATGTCTAGCTGGTTCTTTTGCCTTTTTCAAGCAACAGGGATCATACTTATTCTCCCACGCGCAACAACAACAAACAGGACAAGAATGTAAAACAATAGATTTCTAACACGGTATGTTAGGCAATAAAGAACAGTAATCTCTAAGACATTGGAAACACATGAGGTCAGCCTTCAATTGCTGCCACCACCCACTTACTACCTCAAGACAGCGTAACCAAGCTGGAGTCCAAAAATTTCCCTGATGTACAAAAACAGAGTCAAAACTTCAAGGAGATGAAGGCAGGGCTGAGTACTAGAAAGGATAAAGCTGAAATTAAGAAAATTGCAGAGATATGCAGAGAGATCCTCTAGAGTATTCAACAAATACATGGCTAGTACAGGTAGTGAAGAAAACATCTGAGGCTGGCAAAAGAAGGAACAATATTTAGCACTTATACAGAGCTGGAAATTATACCTGGTTTCCACCAGCCAAGTAGGAAATTTTCTAAGCCATTGAGATTTGTATAGATTACTCTAAAGGTCTTGACTTAGCAGTGAGGTAAATATAGATCTAGGTTAAATGCTGCACTGCTTCCACCTAACAAATTTGTAGTGCATGACCTTAAGGGAGCAGAGAGATACAATAGAGAACTGCATCAAGAAAAAAGTTCAAAAATATTTATAAATATCTAGTGCCCAACAAGGAAAAATCTATGAGTTCTAGCATAAAAGCAAAAATTACCATGTATGCTAAGAACCAGGAAAATATAATCTCTAATGAAATGAATGATCCATCAAAACTGACCCAGAACTGACACAGATATAAAAGTTAGGAGACATAAAATACGTATTATAAGTGCATCCCAATGTTCAAAAAGTTAAATATTTAAAAGTTATTAAAATGACTCATATTAAATGTCTTGAGATTAAAATTGCACTGATTCAACTGGATAATGATATCCAGGTCCACCCATGTTGCTGCAAAGGACATGATATCATTCTTTTTTAATGGCTGTATAGTGTTCCATGGTATATATGTACCATATTTACTTTATCCAGTCTACCAGTGATTGGGACTTGGGTTAATTTCACGTCTTTGCTATTGTGAATAGTGGTGTGACAAAGACACACATAAGTGTGTTGTTATGGTAGAACAATTTATATTCCTTCGGGTATATACCCAACAATAAGATTGATGAGTCAAAAGGTAATTCTGCTTTAAGTTATTTGGGAAATTGTCCAATTGCTTTCTACTGGCGCTGAAGTAATTTACATTTTCACCAGTTCTGTGTAACCATTCCCTTTTCTCCACAACCTCACCAGCGTCTGTTATTTTCTGGCTTTTTAATAATAGCCATTTCGACTGATGTGAGACGGTATCTCATTGAGGTTTTGATTTGCATTTCTGTAATGATTAGTGGTGTTTAGCATTTTATCATATGCTTACTGGCCACGTGTATGTGTTCTTTTGAAAAGTGTGTATTTATGTCCTTTGCCCACTTTTTAATGAGGTTGTTTGGTTTTTGCTTGTAAAGTTAAGTTCCTTATAGGTTCTGGATATTAAACCTTTGTCACACGCATAGTTTGCAAATATTTCCTTCCACTTGATAAGTAGTCTTTTTACTATGTTGATAGTTTCTTTGGCTGTGCAGAAGGTTTTTAGTTAAAAAGATCTCATGTGTCAAATTGTGGCTTTTTTTGCAATTGCTTTTGACATCTTTGTCATGAAGTCATTGCCAGATGCTATGTCCAGATGGTGTCCCTTGGTTATCTTCCAGGATTTTTGTACTTCTGAGTCTTATATGTAAGTCTACAATCCACCTTGAGTTGATTTTTGTATATGGTATAAGGAAAGGATCTAGTTTTCATATTCTGCGTATGGCTATGCAATTATTCAAGTTCTATTTACTTAATAAGGAGTCCTTTCTTCATTGCTTGTTTTTGTCAATTTTGTTGAAGATCAGATGGTTGTATGTGTGTGGCATTATTTCTAGGTTCTCTATTTTGTTTCATTGGTTTCTATGTTTATGTCACAATACCATGCTGTTTTGGTTACTGTAGCCTTGTAATATAGTTTGAAGTCTGGTAATGTGTTGCCTCCTGGTTTATTCTTTTTGCTTAAGATTGCCTTAGCTATTCAGGTTCTTTTTTGGTTCTATATCAATTTTAAAATTGTTTTTTCTAATTCTGTGAAGAATGTCATTGATAGATTAATAGGAATATATTTGAATCTGCAAATTACTTTGTACAGTATGGCTATTTTGACATCCCGTTCTTATAGTTCTATCACTTTGTTGAAATTCTCCATTTATTTCATTAAGTTGTTTACTTTGCCCCTTGATAATTAATTGAATCTTCTTTGATTTTTATATGTCTCATAAATGTTATTCTATAATATATATTTCATGTAGAACAAGATAAACAGATAAATAGTGTTTTTACCTGCAAATGGACACATGTCATCTCAGGAAATTGTATGGGGAATTGAGTCAATCATTTAGGACTTGAGATAAATTTGGATTTTAGTTGCTGTTATTATTGCTATGGTTGCCTTCAGACTTCAGGTTTCCAATTCATCTAATGATGCCATGTGCTTTTGATAAGTTTGCCAGAGGGTTTTCCTCAATATTTGAATCTAATTCTCAGCTTTATGTTGTATAATTGGGGTTTGCTTTTTGTTAATATAGAATAGCATACAAGGATTATACAAAAAAAGGAAAATTATAGTTTAAATTGACTTGTGAAAATAGGTTACAAATATCTTAAGATAGTATTGGCAAATTGAATAAAACTATTAAAAATTTAGTGCATTTTGATAAATTGATTTTATTCTGTGCATACAAGTTTGGTTTACTACTAGCAAATCTATTATGAAATTACACTGTACTAAAAGATTAAAATGAAATACTACTTAATCTTTTCATTAAAATCAGAAATGTAAATTCAATAAAGTACAATGATGATTAATCAAAAAAAACTCTTAATAAACCAGGAGTAACAGAGAACTCCTATAAACTGAATAATGAATACCTACTTCAAACCTAGTGTAATTATCATGTTTAATATTAGAATGTAAGAAGCATTCTTTTAAAAATCAAGTGCACTAGAAGATACCAATTCTCATTCTATTCTTTATTGAATGGTGATTCTAGACAATGCAGCAAGACAGTAAAGTGTAGTAAAAATATAAGGGCTAGAAAGAAAGACTCAAAAATGTTATATTGCATTGATGGTATAATTATCTTCATAGGATAATAAAATAATCTAGTGCTGAGACGATTAATTTTAGATTGCAACTTTTTTTGCATATCACACAGAAAAATTAGTTCACAGGGAAGATTTTAAAAAGCAAATATGAAAAGTAAAGTTTTAAAACATTAGGAAAGGAATGACAGATATATCATTTTGTAGTAGACAGAAATATCTTAAGATTTTAAATTTTTGCTTGATAAAAATATGGATAAATACAACTGCATTATGTAACACTCTTCAATATACTGAATCCAAATATATTCAGTACATTTAACTAAAAGTAATATTTAATAGATGATTAGCTTATGAAAACCAATTTCAAAAAACACATATAATGAACTATTAGATATTTTGCTGGAGAAGAAAGAAAAAATGGTAGAAATAAATAATCCACTTTAAAATAATAGAAAACCATCATTTCATTTGTGGAAATATTTACTTTTTTATTAGGGGAGTTCTCCACTTTAGATTTCTCAAATATGAAAATATCTTATATTTTTGTTCTACCTATGCATTAAAATATCAATTTAATTATTTTATCTCTTTTTATTCTGTAGTCACTATAATTATCTTAGTATGTTTTCAGTCTCAATAATTTAATTATCAAGAAGTCTATTCTGTTTGTAATTTATGTATTATGTATTAATTGTTTAATCCCGTTTTCTATATGTTTGTCTTGTTTCTTTAATTTGTCCAAGTTCATTTTGTCTCATCAGGCTTGTTTTTTAAATTATCTCATTTCTAAATCTTGTCTTTTAGCACAAAGCACCCAGGGATTTTTAGTCTGTTTCCCTAGCTATTCTTTCTTCTAAAATTTATTATCACTAATCCTTTGTATGCTTTATACTCTACTTTTCTTTTTCCCCTGGTATATTAGCAAGTTATTTTTTTTAAACTTTATTTTCCTTCGTGGAGCTTTCTCTAGTATTCCATTTGCTAAGATATGACAGAAGTTGTTGTTGTTGTTGTTTTTAACTCTATTATATATGTGTTTTGTGTGTGTGAGTGTGTGTGTATTCAGAGAGCAATATTCAGAAATCTCTTGAGATTTTAAAGGTTAATATCCAACACATTAAAATTACAAGTAAAATGATTTATTCAGTAGACTTCTAAATCCAGCACACAAATTATGCCATTGCATTTATATATCAAGCAAGTATTAATAATTACATTTAACGGTACTGTAACATAAAGTCCATTTACAAACAGGCAATTAAATTTTTAAAAATAATTTAAAATCAATTACAGGCTTTATTTTATTTTATTTTTTGACAGAATCTTGCTCTGTTGCCTAGGCTGGAGTGCAGTGGTGCGATCTCAGCTCACTGCAATCTCTGCCTCCTGGAGTGATTCTCCTGCCTCAGCCTCTTGAGTAGCTGGGATTACAAGTGCAAGTCACTCCGCCAGGCTAATTTTTGTATTTTTTTTAGTAGAGATGGGGTTTCACCATGTTGGCCAGGTTGGTCTTGAACTCCTGACCTCAGGTAATCCACCCACCTCAGCCTCCCAAAATGCTGGGATTACAGGCATTAGCCACCGCACCCGGCCGGATTTACAGTTTTACTGTATTAATTCATTTTTTATTTTCTCATCCATCATCCATTAACTTAAGAGCATAACATTCCTGAGTAGTCAAATAACATTTATAGTTTGAATAAATTAACTATAAATATATTTTAAAATGTTATTTTATATTTCCAAATTTTGTAGAAATTGTTCAGATTTCAGCTTATTATCCCAAATATTACTTAATCGAGTGTTTTTTAAAATTAAAATGACAAGTCTCACATACTTTCTAATAAGTAACATTATCTTAAATATTGTCTAGGTTTGGAATATCAAAATGTGTATTTCTTAATATAAATTTTTAATTTGTAGTATTAGTATCACAAATATACATATTTATGTACACATTTATAAATTTTTTTGGGAATTATTTTGCTCATAATATCAGTTGACTCTATATTTCATATTAAATATTAGCCCTTATACTGATAGATTATTGATGATATTAATACAACACACCAAATCATATTAATAGTCTTGAGGCATTGATGTCTCTGCCCTTTTTACTAAATAGTTTAAATTCTTGTACACCTCTTACACATAGAATTCATTCGAATTCTGGGACTTTTCAGTTTCACTTTTGTTCCGATTATATGTGAATGCTTCTCTAACAGTAAAATTCTCACTTTTTTATATTCTTAAGAAATCACAACTTAAAGGTATTAAAATAATACATAAATCACTTTTTTGTATCGCTCATGATGTTGTATGACCATTCTCAATTTTCAACACACATACTTTTTAATAAATGCTTTTAATTTTATTAGTGATTTCGTGTTCGAGGTCTAGGTATTTCTATTTTTTTTCCATTTTAACTGTTTATTTTATTTTTAAATTCAAATGAGGTTGTAAGAAATAATATAGAAAGGGCATGAGTTTCTATTTATAAATTTCTCTTAATGATAAAATCTTGCAAAATTATAGTACAGTATCTCAACCCAGATATTTCCATTGAGAAAGTCAAGCTACAGAACATCTCCATCAAGACAGGAGCCCACATGTTATACTTTTATAATTAAACCCACTTCCCTCCTACATCTACCTTTTCCTTTTTGCCTGGCAACCACTAATTTATTCTCTATTTCTATATTTTTGTCTTTTCAAAATAAGTGTAATCATGCCAAATGCAACCATACAATTTTGAGGAATAGCTTTTTTATTCACTCAGCATAATTCTCTCGAGATGCATACAGCTTTTTTTGTGTATAATTAGTTAATTGCTGTGTACCTGAGTGGTATTCCCAGGTCTTGATATACTGCAATTTGCTTAACATCTTGGAATTTTTCCCATTTTTGGCTATTTATTGCGAAGAAAGCCACTATAAACATTCAATTACAGGGTTTTGTGTGAAAATTAGTTTTTATTTTCCTTCAATAAGTGCCTAGAAGTTCACTAATTCTGTCTTAATAGTTACATGTTTATTTTTTAAGAAACTGCCACTTTTTTTTTCAGAGCACCTATAGTATTTTAGATTCCATCCAGGAAAGCATAACTTATGTGGTTATTCAGCATCATCACCAGCATTTGCTAATGTCCCTATTTTTATTTCAGTAATGCTGAATTTGTTATTCTTATTATGTTATTCTTATTATTATGTTATATGTTATTCTTATTATTATGTTATTCTTATTATATCTTATTGTGGCTTTAATTTAATATATCTAGTAACTGGTGATATTCAGTATATTTTTCTTATGTTTAATTGCCATCTGTATATCCCTTTTGGTGTTATGTTTGATAATTTATCTTGCCTACTTTCTATTTCTTTACCTGTTAAGTTTGGAGTGTTCTTTACATATTCTGCATGTAAGTCTTTTGTTGGACACACAGCTTGCAGCAGTATTCTTCAAGCCGGTATTCGTCATTAAATCTGCTGACAGGGTTATTTGCAGAGCAAAATATTTCACTTTTAATGTAGCCAAATTTATCATTTTTCCCATGTTATTGATTGTGCTTTTTGTTTCCAGTCTAAGAACACTTTAAATTCGCAGTCCTGCATCATGAAGATTTCCTCCTTTCTTTTCTTTCTTATTCTTTTTCTTCATGATACAGTTTACATATAAATCCATAATCCACTTTGAGACATTTTCTTTAATGAGGAGTAAGACTTAAGAGTTGAGTTAGTTTTTTTCTGGCCTATAGATGTGCAGCTGAAAATGCTTTACTTTCTCCATTTAATTGTTTTTGCACATTTGTCAAAAATCAGTGGACATAGTTGCATGGATTTATTTTTTAATACTCTATTGTGTTATATTTATCCTTGTGTCTGCCCTTCCTCAAAACAACATGAACATTGCCTTAATTACTGTTACTACATGTGGAGTCTTGAAATTGGACACATAGATTTGTCCAACTTTGTGTATCTTTTTCAAAATTGTTTTACTCTTCTGGTTCTCTTTTTAACATACATAGTAAAATAACTACATTTGTAGTTATTAAATGCCTTACTGATATTTTAATGGAAATTGTGCTATATGTGCATATCAATTTGGAAGGAAATGACATCTCTACTATATTGAGACTTCCAATTCATAATCAAAGTCAATTTATTTAGATAAGTGTTTTCTAGTTTTCACCATGCAAGTCCTGTATATAATTTACTAGGTTTATAAATATTTATCTTTTAAAACAAGCCATTAGATATTCTTAGAGCACTTATATATTTTCATTAAGTTGGGCAGATTGTACAGGCATTTCTCATATAATCACTCTCATCCATGTTCACAATTCCCCTTATTAATATCTTGAGTTAGTGAGGTACATTTGTTACAACTGATAAACATATATGGATACTTTTTATTAATTAAAGTCTATGATTTATATTAAGGGACATTCTGTGTGTTGCAATTCTATGGGTTTTGATAAATCCAGAAAGTCATGTATCTTTGATTATTGAATGAAATTGATTAGTCTGACTACCCTAAAAATACTCTGTGCCATACCTGTTTATCCGTCTCTGAGCTTACCACCACCTTCTCTATCTCTGGCAACCACTGAAATTGTTATTGTCTTTACAGTTCGCCTTTTCCAAATCGTCATATAGTTAGAATCATCCAGTGTGTAGCCTTTTCAGATTTGCTTATTATAAAATATTTTCTTACTAAACTATATGCATTTTAAGTTCCTTCACGTCTTTTCATGGCTTTAAAGCTCATTTCTTTTTATCAATGAAGAATATTCCATTTCATGAATATGTCCAGTTTATCCACTCACCTTTTCAATGATTTCTTGGTTGCTTCCTATTTTTTTACAATTATGAGTAAAGCTACCATAAATATTTGTGTTCAGACTTTTATTGTTGACATAAGTTTTCAGTTCATTTTGGTCAATACTAGAAGTGTGATTGCTAGATTATATGCCAAACTTTCTTCCTAGGTGGCTGTACTATTTTGAATTCCTACCACTAATGAATGATTTCCTATTGTTTTATATCCTCTCCAAGATTTGGTGTTATAAGTGTAGGATTTTAACTGCTAGAACATATTGTTCTTATTCTGCTGAACTTATTCCATTGTTTCAGCTTCTCTTAAAAATACTGGACTTGTAGAACGATAAAAGTTTGGTATGTGATGTTACTTATTTCACCTAATATGGACCTTTTCTGTTATACAACATAAAAGTACACTGTGGCATTGAAAAGTACAAAGAATGAACTTAACCCTTAAAATAACCTGGAGAGATACTTTTTTATTTTTATTTTTTGTGACAGATCCTCACTTTGTCACCCAGGCTGGAGTGTGGTGGCGCGATCTCGGCTCACTGCAACCTCCTCCTCCAGGGTTCAAACTATTCTCCCACCTCCACCATGCCTGTCCTGAAGGGATATTTTTAAACAATCATAATAATTATTACAGCATAATTATTTGTAGAATGTTTCTGGATATGACTACTGAGAAAATTCCAACATGTTCACATGTAAAAGAAGAACTACAGTTAAATTTTTCAGAAGGAGCAAGGATTTTCTCCCAAAGAGTAGATGCTAAAGTTAAAGGAGTTTCTATCATCACAAGATGAATAATATTATTTTCCCATTAAAGGTTGAGCAAGAAGTATGAAAGTACAGATGGGGACTATGGAACATGAGGGAAGCACAGGATCATGCCAAAAGGAAATCTAAGCAGAGAAGACCTGAGATAGGTAACTCATTTTGGAACACCATTATCTGTAATTTATATTTCTTTTATTAACCTTAGTTCCTAGTATATTTCTTGGCAGAGAGGTAATAGTGAAAGAATTAATAGTACAATATTCTTGTAAATTAATTGAGTTAGCATGTGGGGCCAAAATAAGCCATCAGAGGCAGGATTATGAGTGGGTGTCCTTCTGAGTACTTTTGGAATTTAATTGGTAGAAGAAATAACAAATGGAACAATTGATTTTAAGACTAGGTTTCCTGATAGTCTGATATCTTAGATTTCTAAATAGATGCCTCTCCTGTTGACATCATCAACCTCCACAAGAGGATCATTACTGCTAACTTGTTAGAGAAAAACAAGAGTTGGAAATTTGGTATACCAGATACAAGGGAAAAATTGGTTTCTCTAATTACATGCCATAAGTTTTTATTTTTAATGAAAGTTGTAGCGAGTATTGACATAATGAAATCAAATAAGAGCAGTGGCCTTTTTATTGAACTGTTGATTCCAGGAAGACTCATGTTGGTTGCACTCGAACATTTGAAACTGGAATAATTTTCTCTTACCTGCATATGGATTTCCAATTATTTGGGAAGTAGTAAACCTGGAAATCATATACAAAATGGAGTCATAAAAGCAAATGTGGTTTAAGATTTTTTGTTGTACTACTTGTAAAATGTGAGACAAGTAGATGTATTATCTTTATTTTCCCAGCTTGCTTAATATAGGAAGGTTATACCAGGTAACTGATTCCCTAAATCATTTCCATGAAGTTCCATATTCTTGCAAAAATCCCTCAGTGGGATGTTTAAAGGTACTAGTCACAGACATGAAGGTTTCTGAGTCCATATTCTCTTCCAAACAGAGCACTAAGTTTTAGGTTTACATGTTAACAAATAGCCAAGCATAAGAAGAAAGTTTATGTCATTAATAGTAATTGTAAGCATTCAACTTTTGCTGCATACACCAGAGGACAGCATCTATGGTTTAGAATGAGAGGTGTATTTCAGTCCTAGTGAATCCACTGTGATCTCAGTATCATATATGTGGAAAAGGTATAAGCTGAGCTACAGGTGGAACACATCCTTCCATGTAAGGTAATATAACAGTGGTAAAGTATATCTAGATATGAACTTTTCACATTACAGTAAATTTTCTGTCACACTTTTTTAAAAAAATCATCAGTTTAAAGAGAGACAGCTTTAGGAAATAATGTCTTCATTGCTTTAATGAGTTAAAGCTATTTCCAAAGGGAAAAAACGCATTAGTAAAATTTAACTCTAAATTTGTAATGTGAAAAGCCTTTTATAAAAATAAATGTGAACTCTGCAGTAGAAGCTCATTAGTATAATGATTCGGCACAGATAATGTGCAATTTGAAAACACAAGGTCTTTGATCTTTAACCTTTCGAATCTCTGTTAGAACTTCTACAGCTTTTTAGGGTCTATTAATGTGTCGTTTTTTTCCTGGATTCTTAATTTAGCTCTAGATAGCATATGCAACAGAAAATAGAAACATAAAAATCCAGACAGCTATGTTTTATATTAATCAAAAATTTCTGCTTAGGGAAATATAATGCAAATTTTAAAAATACATTTGAATCTTGTATTTACCGTAAATAGCCTTATAAATTTTGCCAGATTTCTTAAAATTAATGAAATTCATCTAAGAATTGGAAAGAAATGGCCGGGCGCGGTGGCTCACGCCTGTAATCCCACACTTTGGGAGGCCAAGGAGGGCAGATCACACGGTCAGGAGATCGAGACCATCCTGGTTAACACGGTGAAATCCAGTCTCTACTAACAAATACAAAGAAAAAAAATTAGCCAGGCATGGTGGCGGGCGCCTGTAGTCCCAGCTACTCGGGAGGCTGAGGCAGGAGAATGGCATGAACCCTGGAGAGGGAGGAGAGGGAGCTTGCAGTGAGCTGAGATCACGCCACTGCATTCCAGCCTGAGCAACAGAGCAAGACTCCGTATCAAAAAAAAAAAAAAAAAAGAAAGAAAAGAAAAAAAATCTCATTAGTTTGTAATAATAAACAATATATAGAAAACGTGTAGATAATACATACAGACCAAGATGGCCTCAACAATCCCTGCAGCATGACTAAATTTTAGACAGACTTCCTGCATCTGGGGCCCTGATCTCTGCTCTCCCCAACCCTGTCCCTCACAGAGCCAGTAGCCTAACTACAGATTTCATTCCCTTCCCTTCTTTAGTGTATTTACTTTAGAAAACTTGTAAATTCTTTTTCTGCCATTTTTATATGTAATATTTTTAAAAGACTTCTGACACTTTTAAAATAAAAGTTTGTCTTTCTCAAAAAAAAAAAAAAAAAACTGTAGTCATCCTTTTAAAATATATCTTCAAGGAAGATACCAACGGTATTTCCCAGTCTCTGGGTAGCCTCACTTCGTAGGAGCTCTTCCTCCAACTTGTATAACTACCTCTTCTCACAAAGATAAGGCAAAGTTTAGGTTTCCTTAGGGTACGGCAAATTAGCAAATACGGATAATCTATGACCCTCCAAACCCATTCCAGCTTTTAAAATTTTTCGCAGCTTTGGTTTTAAAAGGGGTTGAAATTGAACAGAGTTTTAGTTTCTCGCCTGTATTGCAATAAGTTTAAATAAAGTCTTCTCTGTTTAACTTTTTCTAGTGAAATGTTTGCCTTCACAATACCTACAACATTACCTGTGCTCTTGCCTGTACCTCCTTTTTAGCTCAGTTTTTCCTGCTTGTGCTAAGAATCATAAAGTTCCAATATAAACTTATAATATCTGCTATAAGGATTAGGTAAAATAATTTATACAAGAGTGTTTGGGAGACATTTATTAGTTCTTTTGGTAATATACGAATAAAAATCCAGAGATTCAAAATAATAAAACAATCAGTTAAGGATGGAACAGTCTTTAGTAACTAATATGAATCTAAAGCATTAATCATGAGTATATATCAAAATGTAGAATAAGAAACCTTAGATAAAATGTTACCAAGAATTTATATGGACTTGATCTCTGTTTAGAAGCTTTTTTCATAAGTTTATTACTTCTTAGAAACTAATTTCCAAAACATCGCCATTTAAATCATTATCATCACCATTTTTTACCTCCTCCATATCATCATTAGTATAGTGTAATAGAATGTACATCTAATTTTATAACAATTCTATTTTTAAAGTATATCCCTTATTTGAATGTGGTGAGGAAATGAATAACAAAGTGGTTTTTAGCCATGATTACTAAAAATTCCAATTAATAAGAAGTATACCCACATATAACAGGAAAACATGAGTTGGTGTATGTGAGTCTACAATGAGGGCAGGTGGCCATTAGCAGCTCAACATTATTTAAGAGTTTCATAATGATTGGGGACAGATGAGGCCATATTATAGATCAGGATATTCACAGAAGGCACCTGCAAGGAAGAAGGTGCTGAGATAAGAGCCTCCACTAAGCTGGGCATGGTGGCTCACGCCTATAATCCCAGCACTTTGGGAGTCTGAGGTGGGCAGATCACCTGGGTTCAGGAGTTCAAGACCAGCTTGGTCAACATGGTGAAACCCCATCTCTACCAAAAGTACAAAAATTAACTGGATGTGGGGTGCATACCTCTAATCCCAGGTACTTTGGAAGCAGAGTCAGGAGACTCACTTGAACCAGGGAGGCAAAGGCTGCAGTGAGCAGAGATCACATGCCACTACACTCCACCTGGGTGACAAAGCAAGACTCTGTCCCCCTTCCCCCCCAAAATGAGCTGCCATTATAAGAAAATATAGACATTAGAGCAGAACTGAAGAACACGTCAAGTTTTTAATTGTAGGAAACAGAAACTGGCATCTGAGAGTTTTCACACCAACAAGATGGATTTTATTGAGATGAGCTAGGATTTTTGTTTCCCTGAATGAAGACAACCCAACAAAAATCCCCTTCCATTTTGACATCTGAAAGTACCTATATTTTATTACTACAACATAGTCACATATTTAAAAGCATAGTGTCTAGGGTGAATAAAAAACACACTGAGTATTTTTTTCAGCACTCATCTGAGATGAGAGGCCTATTTGAGTCATAGTCCACTTCTACAATGGCAGATGAAACTCATGCCGGCTTTCTATGTTTGAAAAAACCTAATCAGTCACTCTTAAATAGAAAAGAGCAAAAAATGTCTTGGAAAGGTAAAAGCAAAACAGAAGTAAGCCACAGTGAAAAAAGAAATTAGACCCTGAATAAATAGTGATGATTTAGGAAATAAAACAATATTATTGAAAAGAAGATTTTCAGAGGAATTTAAGAAATTATTAAAGCCATAAAAGACGACCAATCTGTGATGAAAAAGAGGTACTCAAAATTGGAAATCTTACTTGAAGTGTATAAATATTATTTCAATTAAATTACCTGATTACATACATATATATGCATAATACAAATATATTATCCAGATAATGTATACATAATTGTGTTCATGTAGTTCAGTCATGATAATTTGATAGTTTGAACATAATATTTTTAACAAATTGTACTGGCATAGTGTGAAAGAAATGAATCACAATCCTCATCTCACTCCAAAAGCAAATTTTAACTAGAAATTGGGCATAGACCTTAAATGTAAGAGCTAAAAATATCAAACTTCCAGATGGAAACATAAGGAATTAATCTTGTTTACCTTAAATTATGCAAGGATTGAAATCTTAAACAGGATACACACAAGAGAGAGAAATAGATAAGAATAAGAAGAGAAAGTAGAAAGAGAAGGAAGAAGAGGGATTTTTAAATTGATAAATTATACTTTTAAAATTAAGACTTTTGCTTTTCAAAAAGAATTGTTAAGGAAACAAAAAAGACAAGCTAAAGATTGGCAAAAAATATTTGCAAATTTTATAATCAATGGCACTCTCATATCCAGACTATGTAAGAAAATGGTTACAACCCAATAATAGGAAAATAAATAACCCAATAACCAAAGAGCAAAATCTTTAAGCAGACATTTTACCTAAGAAAATACACATGAACAAATCAGCCTGTATAACTGGATTAACGAAAGACCCTTTAATCTGGTCTCCCTGTATAATACTGTCTTCTTTTTTATTCTTAACATTAAACCAGATTATGCACGTACATGTATTTCTGTGCATATATGTGTTTGTATATGTGTTTGTGTATATACATGTGTGATACATATACACATATATGCATCTATATACATATACACATCTATAAGTACATTTACAGAAATATATATATATTTATACATATACATATATGTACAGACATGCATCCCTTAATGATGAGGATACATTCTGCGTAATGCATCATTAAGCAATTTTGTCATTGTGTGACCATCACAGAATGTACCTACACAAATCTAGAAGGTATAGTCTGCTACACATGTAGGCTACATGATATAGCCAATTGTTTTTTAGCTGCAAACCTGTATAGCATGTTACTGTACTAAATATGGTAGGCATTTGTAACGCAAAGGTAAGTATTTGGGTATCTAAACATATCTAAACATAGAAGATGTACAGTAAAAATATAGTAGAAAAGATTTTAAAAATACATGTTTATAGGGGACTTAATATGATTGGAACTTGCAGGACTAGAAATTCATCTGGGTGTGCCAGTCAGTGAGTGGTGAGTGCATGTGAAGCCCTAGAACATTGCTATATATTACTGTTGACTTTATAATCACTGCACACGATTTCATCATCTTTCACCGAAGCTTCACCATAATTTGATGTTTTTTTCCTGCTTCAATTTTTTTTTTTTTTTTTTTTTTTTAACCAGAATTCATGTAGGTCTGTAGCAGGATTCATGATAGGGGCTCTTTTTAAATTGATGTCTTATTCTTAGCACCTCAAACTAGAAGCCATTCTAACATGTTACAGCAAGTTAGTTTCAGTTTATTTTGGCACAAAAAATGTTTTTAAATTCTTGCATAGTTTTTTCATGCTGTACATTTCTCATGAACTTTTTGAAAACCCTCCTCTACAACGTAGTTCTTTATTATCTTCCTCAAGTGTTATTTACTGTAAAAAATTGTATTCCTATTGGCAGCTCAGTACAGGAGGTTTGTTGACTCCAGCATTAGCACAAACACGTGAGTAATCAGTTCTGCTATAGCGTGATTATAGCCTAACATCACTGGGCAATAGAAATTTTCCAGCAGTATTATAATCTTATGGTACCACCATTGTACATATCATTTGTCAGTGACCAAAATGTTGTCATGTGGCACATGACTGTGTATATACACACACACACACACACACACACACACACACACACACACACACACCCCGCATAGCTGTATTTCTTTTCACATAAGCCCAAGGCTGTCACTCACATCAAAACTCTATAATGGCTTTTCATTTCATCCAGTGAAAAGGCCAATTACACCTCTCACTCATCCTCTCCTGCTCTACTGTTTCTCATTCACCTGCTCCAGATCCACTGCAGTCTTACTTTCTCCGGAGCCCTGTAGTTACCCTGTCACCATAAAGAATTTGTACTCGTTGTTTCTCCAGCCAAACCTTTCTTTTATCAGAGGCATATTTCCCAACTAAGCTCAAATCTTTTATCTAATGTCACTCTCACTAGAGAGGCCTTTATTTTAAAATCAGTCATACCCTGTCTCCCCCACGCAGCACTTCACTCCCCATTACACTACAAGACATTGATTTCTTCCACAGTTCATAACATTCTGTATTATATAACATACAACTTATCTATTATGATTGCTGTGTGTGACCTGTTTCTTTCCAGTACAGTGAAAATACCGTAAGGCCAGGTAATTTTGTCAGGTTTACTTGCTAATAAGTCCCGTCCCGATTACTTAAAGCAGTGTCTAATACATAGGACACTGCCAAAAGGAAAAAAAAAAAAAATGAGTTAAGTGAATACATGGATTTAAACAGATTTACTTGTGTATGTGCTATGGCACTTTAAGTTCTGATTTTTTTGCCCCTTGTTCTGAGCACTATGTCAAAACATCTGTTTCAGGTGATTAGATGTTTCAAAATAGTACCTAAAAACAAAATTAAAGTAACGAGAATTATCTATCAAGGATGTGGAATGGTGACTTAAAATCAATATTTAAGCCTAAGAAGAAAATTAGAACAGCATAAAATGAACTTTTACCTCTAAAGTTACATTTTAGTTCTATTTGATGGGGTCATATTTAGTAATTTTAGTTTAATTGCAATATACAAGTAAGAATCATACTTACGCAAATTACATCTGCACAAAAAAAAATTATCGAAAAATGTCAATGATTCTTTTGTCTTCTCGACTCTGTGGCCTATATTTGTTTGCCTTACCTCTGCTACCACAAATGCCATTATCACCGGTAACAATAATAAAACAAGTAGCATGAGACACAAAGCATTTTACACCATTTATTACACATGAACTTCACAATAAGCTAGAGTTTTGTTAAAGTAGATGTTAATACTGATGTGACAGGTTATACAAAAACAAAACAAAACAAAACAGTGGACAGGTTATACAAAAACAAAACAAAACAAAACAGTGGACCTTATTTAAAAGCCTATGATGAGACAAATCCACGTGGTTAGAATGGGTTGAAACTAATACTAATTCAACTTATGTGTCTATCAATGGATGAATGAATAAGGCAAATGTGGTACATACTCACAATGGATATTTAACAGCTATAAGAAAAGAATGGCCTGGGCTTCGTGGCTCACGCCTGTAATCCCAGTACTTTGGGAGGCCGAGGCAGGCGGATCACCTCAGGTCGGGAGTTCAAAACCAGCCTGACCAACATGGAGAAACCCCTTCTCTACTAAAAATACAAAATTAGCCGGGCGTGGTGTCACATGCCTATAATCCCAGCTACTACTAGGGAGGCTAAGGCAGGAGAATCGCTTGAACCTGGGCGGCGGAGGTTGCTGTGAGCTGAGATCGTGCCATTGCCTTCCAGCCTGGGCAACAAGAACAAAACTCCGTCTCAAAAAAAAAAAAAAAAAAAAAAAGAGAGAAAAGAATGAAATTCTGTCATTGTCATTTGCAACAACATGGATGGTACTGGAGGTCATTAAGTGAAATGAGTCAAGCAAATATCACATGTTCTTGCTCATATGTGGGAGCTAAAAAAAGTGGATCTCACGAAGGTAGAGAGTAGAATTGTGGATACCAGAGGTTGTGAAGGATAGCGGGGAGAGGAATACAGACAAGTTGCTAAAGGGATACAAAAATACAGTTATCTCAAAGGAGTAAATTATAGTATTTGATAATACAATAGGAAAATTACAGGTAACAATTCTTTATTGTATATTTGAAAATAGCTGGAGGAGATTTTTTATATGTTCCTAATACAAAGAAAACATAAATGTTTGAGGTGATAGGTGGATATCTCAATTACCGTGATTTGATCATTACACAGTGCATACAGGTATCAAAATATCACACCCCCAAAATATGTACAACTATTATATATCAATAGAAACAAAAAATTAACTAATTTAATAAAGTCATACACAATAATCTAAAAGGTACTGAATATCCATTTAATGGCATAAAAGGTCCAAGTTTATATGTACTTAATGAGAAAGTTTAAAATATGAAATGTTCAGTTACAAAAATAACAACTTTGTGCATTCTGTTCAAGTGTGTCCAGGCATGAAGAAACAGAATAGATAGATATGAGAAATGTAAGCTAGAAATGCTGTGAAATATTTATAAACAGAATTAAAAAGTAAATGCTAACATTCAGAAAGTTATGCCTGCAATACTTGAGAATTTGGATATTGTTAAGATCCAGAAAATCAAAATATTATATTTATGCTTCCATTTCTTTTTAGGTAGAGGATATAATTAAAACATAATAGCTAGTATTTTCCAGAGATAATAGTATGTTTTGCCTTTGGATAAATGCTTTCCCCTTTTCACTTTCCTGGAGGCATCTCCACAGACCATCACTCCAAGAGATACAAAGCTTCTACCACTCGTTTTCCTTCTCTTCTATTCCTTCAATTACTTAGCATTTTATAAGTCCTTAATGATGAAGTTTTCCAAGGGTAAAGTAACCAGCCCATTTTTTAAAAATTAAAACTTTTAAAAAGTTAGAATATTTTCTAAGTTTAGTTTTGATAGACAATACTCTTTTAATCAATAAAACATTCACAAAAACACGGATGGTATAGAGTTGTTCCTTATTCTAAATTCCTTCCAAATTCCTCATAGTTTATTTCATGAAGAGATACTCTTTTGTTATTATGAAGGTTGCTCATTACAGAAGAGGTATTAGGTATTTTGTGCTGCTGAAGATTTTCAGCTAAGAGTTACTTGACATGGAAGAGAGTTCAGCTCTGTAGACAATACACTTCTTTTGAAAAATTTACATTGTAAGCGGTGGTCATATTATGATTTGATGAACTAGAAGTGCATAGTACGTTGCGTAAAATATATTGACCAGAAAAAGCACATCATTAGTTTATAAAAAAGGTTATTAACTTCGTAAAACGTACATTATAAATAATGCATAGGTCTGGTCAGGAACATTCACACAGTAAAAAAAGACAGAAAATGTGAGCCGCCCCCATATAAAACATTATTTCTCAAAGACTCACTATTTTTTTTATTTTGATGGAGAATACTTCCAAAAATGTGAACATATGCTTATGATTTATACAAGTTAAAATAATATATAATTATTTCTTGCTATTAAAGTTAAAGAAATATGTTATCCTATAGAACTTTCTTATAATTTACTCATGTTTTTTTTTTCATTCTTTCTCCTGGCAACTTATATACGTTTAAATACAAATGTAAATTTGTTTATCAACTGTAATGTATTTCACTTATTTTCCACCTACAACATATGGATTTTTAGCTTATTTATACAACCTTTCTACAACCACCTACAATTCTTAACACATTTTTCACTTATAGTATAATTTCAATTTTAAACAACATACATGATATAATCATATTTCATCTTATTTATTTCAAAAGTTTATTTTTTTATAATTTTACACACATGTTTCTTTTAAACTCATTTTTACATAGCAGTTCACTCTAAGGCAAAATTTGATTTTGTCACCCCATAATAAAATTATTTCATAGTTACTCACTGATGATCTGTAAAATACCCAGACATTGAGTATACTAAACAAAATTCTTCACAATCATTCTCTGCATACTAACCTCTTCCTAGGTTCTGGGAATTTAAACTACATGCTGCACCTTTAAGTGACTGTGTACTCAACTCATCTCTCTTGACCTTCACATATTCTGCCTCCTATGCTAGAATAGCTTTAAAATTTCTTTGTGTTTCACTTGTAACTACTGCCTTCAAACCCTGTTTAGGGTATTATCTGTTCATGAAAGTGTATTCTGAACTCTTTCACATGGTTTCATGGTATTCTTTATAAGTTTTATGAAAATACTACATATTACATATCAACTAGACATGGAGCATTTTTTGATTAAGGCTAAATATTATTTAGTTTAGTACCCTTTACAGTCTTGATACTTAGAAAGTAATTAATATTTACTGAAAGGATTATTTATAAATAACCAACATATACTCTTTTAAAGTATCATGACCCAAGTTATAATCATTTGAATTTTGTCTTCATAATTAGTTTAGCTAATTCTATTCTTGCCCTGTAAAATTCATTATTTTTTTTGAAACGCAGGGAAAACTTATTTTTAAACTTAAATCATATTAAACTCTGTTTAAAATGCCCCCAAGATGTGTCATTAAACTTAGAGGAAAACAGAAGCACTTTAGTCCCATTTACAAAACTCCTACCTTGCCAATCTATTTTTTTACTAACTATCTTTAATTACTCTGATCCAGATATATTGAGTTTATTTCCCCTCCTCAGAATTTCCTTTTGACAGTAACTGTTTTCCTTTACCAGATTGCTCACTTTCAGGTCTTGTTCAGGTATCTGTCAAAAATGCCATATCTTCATGTAGGCCTTCTATAGCAGTTATCTATTGCAAGAGTAATGCTCTGTAACAAATCATCCAGAACTCAGTGTCTTAAATAGGATTTATTTAGCTCGCATGTCTGTAGATTACTGGCTTATACTGAGATCAGCTGGTGGCTCTTCATTTCATATTTAGGCTCTGTCACATATATGTTGACCCACTAAATTTTAGCAAGGCCCACAGGGATGATCTGACCATTTGTCTCTGATCTTCCAGGCATACAAGTCTAAGCAGACATGATTTATTTAGCTCATGTGTCTACATATCACTGATTTTCAGTGGGAGCTGAGATTAAAAAGCATAAATGAAAATTTTTGACTATGTCATATATGCTGACATCCCATTAACCAAGCAAATCAAACTGCCAGACTCAGAGTGCAACAGTAGAAGAATTAGACTCTACCACTTTAGTGAGATAATCTGCAACACAACATATCCAAAAATGTAAATACAGGGAGAAGTGAAGAATTGTAACCATCGATAAAATTAATAGACCATAGTCTGCTCTCAGGCCAAACTGTTCCCATCCCTTTCATATACAAATGCACTCATTACCTACTAAATCCAACAAAGTTTCATTTAATCAGTTCAAGCTCAAAGTGGAGGACCTCATGATCAACATTAAGCCCAACTGAGGCTCATCTTAATCATGGGATCTAGGAACTAAAAATACACCCTCCGTAAAATCTAAAGTATGCACTAGTGAGAGAGAGCCAGAATAACCACAATGAACATTTCATTTCAAATATGGACGAATAATGGAAGGTACAGAATAGTAACTGGTACACAGCAATATTCAGATCCTGCTGGCACAGTGTTGTGTGACCTGCCTATTCTGGGAATGAAAAGCATCCCCTGAATAAACAATGTTATTTCATGGAAGTGGGTTCTCAGCCTGTTTTCCTCCATTTGTCTCGACTTTACCTCCCTGGACATCATCTGTTGTTTGTCTATTTGTTTGAGACGGAGTCCAGCTCTGCCACCCAGGCTGGGGTGCAATGGCGTGATCTTGGCTCACTGCAACCTCCGCCTCCTGGGTTCAAGCGATTCTCCTGCCTCAGCTTCCTAAGTAGCTGGGATTACAGGTGCTCACCACCATGCCCTGCCAATTTTTACAATTTTAGTAGAGACGGGGTTTCACCATGTTGGCCAGGCTGGTCTCAAACTCCTGACCTCGTGATCCACCTGCCTCGGCCTCCCAAAGTGCTGGGATTACAAGCATGAGCCACCACACCTGGCCCATCATCTGTTTTTACTAAACTCCTTGAGCACTTCTGTAAAAGGTATTAGAAAACATTGCAGAATTTTCTCAGCCTTTTTCTTAGCAAAATTCTTGAGGCTGCAACGTTTGTTTTTTGAGCAGATTCAATATATTCAGACTGTAGAAACATTTTTTTCATTATTTCCTGAAAGTTTTTGTGAGCTTTAATATTCACTGATTATAATCCAACCTATCCAACAAAATCAGTATTCATAATTACTTTCCTGTAATGTCACCCTCTCTAAATATATTTTCTGCTATTTTCAGACCAGGTTTCTAAATGCTATGACCTAAACCTCCGTACAATCTCTATTGAGAGAAATGAAAGTGTCTTGGAGGCACTGCCTTAATTTTTTAAAAGGTCTTGACAAAGAGTTTTACTACTAGTTGTGTGATGTATACTCTGAAGCCATATCTTATTTCAGGGTATTGTAATATCCCAGGTAAAAAACAGTATCTATCCTATCCTACCAAGTGTAAGTCCTTTTTACAAATTATATCCCACTTTATTTTTTTTTTTCAGAATATCCCTTTCTTACAGTATCTTCTATTCAATTTTTTAAAATCAGCTAATTCTTCCAATATTTAGCATGGAGAACCCTTAACCAAATATAAAAGTTCATTACATAAAATTTTCATCTCCTAAGTTACAGAAGGCCACAATTTTACAAAATACTCCACTGCTACGTAGCACAGATCACCAGTTTTTCGGGATCCATAGTGATATTAAGATCATTTTGCAGGCCTCTGTTAACCAACACAATATATTTTATGGAATTTTTATTATGATAACACTCCATTTTAAACTACTGATTCCTCTATCAGATTGATATTGCTGCAATGATGCTGTATAACAAATGATCTGAAACCTCAGTGGTTTACAACAGTAAGCATGTATTACCCCCTAGAGGGTGCAGGTCAGACATTGTTCCTGTCTGTGCGGGTGTGCAGTTCTTCTAAGCTTGGCTCGCTCTCACAGCTGTCCAGCAGCCAGTTTTCTGTCAGATTGTGTGACAGGATGATTATTGTGTTTCTCACTCTCACTTGTGTTTCTCACTCTTTAGATGTGGGTACAGGCATGTTATCTGGCAGTAACATAGCTTCAAAAGTCGAAGCAAAATCCCCTACTTAGATGAAATTGGCTTTTATAATATTGCAAAAACAAGCCCAATGCCCGAATTCAAATTCTTCATATGTAAGCATTGGAAAAACAAACACTGCCTCTCTTTACTGGGACAGCTTGCAAAGTCACATGGTAAAGTTCATGGCGAAAGGAGAAGAACTGGGACCAGGAATTTAAGGAATCCACATCTTTCTTTACTAAATAAGAGTAAGTGCATCGCATGCCCTGGGGTGGGTCTAACATTCTCCTATTTTATTTCCTAGTGTGCACTGCAATTTAGAAGTTATCTGATTTTTGTCCTTGGAGTATTTGTTAACATTGGACCCTTAGATCCATCTACTTCATAATTTCTGGACTGCCATGGACATTTATTATTGTAGTCATTGTAGAATTACTGGAGTATTTATGTGAGATTGTAATGAGCGTATAGAAGACTTAAGACTTATCCATGTGGCAAGCGCTGACTTATCTCAATCAGATGCTACATAAAGATTAAAGGGACCAATGAGCAAATGTGATCACAAAGCATCTCTTCCAGAGTAGAATTCGAAGAGGAGCAGTAAGAGTGAAGCAGTATGTGAGAAATAGTTTGGCACTCATTTCAAGGACAGTGCACAATTATAATTTAAAAGGCCATTAAATCAGTCAGCAGCTTCTGCAACTAAAGGTTGTTTAGATACCTACCCAGTGGTGCAAGACTCTTTAATTTATCATTGTCAACATTTTATTATAGATATTATAGTATTAATTGATATACAATGGAATCAAGGTAATTTGACATTCATCTCAGAAATAGCCAATTGAACAAAAATATTAAAACAAACAACAAAAACCCACTCCGAATTTAGAAGAGATGGCACAGCAGTTGAAAATTTGTGAAAAGACACAAGAATAAACCATTTAGAATCATGGATTAATGAGGGAGGTGAAAGCTCTCTGTGGTGGTCAGATATTTCCAGCTTAAGCATTTGGATGTACCTATTGCATAAGGTGGTAAGAGAATGTACCTATCAAATAAGGTTGTAAAAATGTTGAACTTGGCCATGCAGTCGCTGTGGTGGATGCAGCCCCTACTGGCCTCAAGTGCTAATTGGGAGGGTAAGGGATGGCTACTTCCATTCAGCACTGTCATCCGCAGAACTGTTGGTGAGGACTGCAGTTCTGAGAACTCTCCTGCTGAGCTTGGGTGCTCTCTTGCTGAATGGGCCTTAAGTGTAAAAGCTGTTAAACTGGAGAAGGAAGTTCAGGATTGAGAGATACCAGATGATGAGATACCAGAGAGCTGTAGCTGACTGTGAAAACATAATGAGGCGAACCCAGAGATGTGTGGGAGACTCCAAGATATTTGGAATCCAGAGTTTCTGTAAGATCCTGGTGGAGGTGCTCCATATTTTGGAGAAGACTACAGAGTGCATTTCTGAAGAATCAGAACCTGTGGACCAGAAGGTCACTCTGGAGAAGGTCTTCCAAAGGGTTGTCACTTTTTACTACCTTATCAAATAAGGTAGCAAAAAGTTAAAAAGAAACACGTGCCTTCTGGGATAATTACTGACTAGTCATTATTAAGGATATACACTGTTTTATAGAGGAAAAACATTTTTTAAATGTCACAAAGGCCACACAGAACTTCTGGACAGAAAGAGAAAAAAAAAAGAAGAAAAAACAGAAGGAGAATATACCTGATATAAATGATGAATTGATGGGTGCTGACGAGTTGATGGGTGCAGCACACCAACATGGCACAAGTATACATATGTAACAAACCTGCACGTTATGCACATGTACCCTAGAACTTAAAGTATAATAAAAAAAAAAAAAAAAGCAGAGTTGTTAAATTATGTATATCTATCACAAGCAAAACATTGAATGAAATAAGGTAGATATAAAAGAGTATAAATATGTACTAGTTCATTAATAAAAAGTTAAAATATATAAGCAATATTAATATACTGTGTCAAAAATTATGTTACTTGAGATTCCTAGCCAGCATATGCTAAGCAGAAGCAGATAGGAGGAAATTTTTTAAGGTTTGTTATCATTTTATTAATATTGTTGTTGGTTTCTCAGGTGTGTTTCATTTGTTAGAACTAATTTAACTGTATACTTTTCACTTTTGTACCTTTTGATAATTATGCAATGCGTCTGAAAATATGTTAATTACACAATCCCACAATGGGTTACCATTTTACACCCATAGTTTAAGAAAAAGTTAAAAGTGTGATAATAGCAAGAAGTAGGAGCTAATGTAGTTAATGTACCATTTTATTAAAAGTCCACATTATTCAATAAGGTCAAAAATACACATGCATATGATAATAAAATTCTACTGATTAGTACATATCTTAATGATCTCTGAGGTATGTGCAATATTAAACATGTATATGAATATTCATATCTCATAATACCAGAAAAGAAAAGCAATAAAATGCTGATGAAATGTTATTTGGATACATAATATATGTTATAATCAAGTGGTGATATACAATATGACAATGAAATTAAATCTATAAAACATAATGTTGACAAAAATAAGCAAGTCATGAACTAATGTAAATAAGATGTTTACATTTATATAAATTTCAAAATCAAGCAAATGATTAAACTTGTTAATGCACAGAGCTTATATATATATAGTAAATTGATAAAGCATAGTGCAGAAATAAATATATAAATATACCATATAGGGATGAAATGAGTGATTTTGATACAACTGAGAGGGACATATATATATATATATATATACTTAAAGGCAACAGTAATGTTCTACTTGCAAATTGGTAAATAATATTTAAGAACATTCACTTTATTAATTACTCTTTAAAGTATGCCTATGGATATAAATAATCCCTCTTGAATAACTGATATTAACACTTTAATAATCTTTACATTTGTCAATTGAGAAAAATAACAAGTCTCAATCCTTTTAAGAGATTTATTTGCCAAAGTTGAGGACACACCTGGGAGACAGATCTATGCCTTTCTCCCAGGATGATTTTGAGGGCTCCAAATTTAAAGGGGAAAGGGTGCGATGTTGAGAAGTACACAATTTTCATGTAAGAGGGAAGTAAGGAAAAATAGTCATTCACGTCTGGCTCAGTGAATCTGCATTTTTTACATAAGATGACATAAACAAAAGCCTCAGAGAAAAAAATGCAAGGAATTTGCATTTTACATAAGATAACACAAACAAAACGGGACAGGAGAACAATCAGATATACATTTATGTCTGGTGTGGCGGGGAGGGGGGCCTGGACCTGTAAAGATAAGGTATCAATATGCATTGCTGTGATGAAATTGCAACAGCTCACTAGGAATTTCCTTGGGAGCAAAATGTGAGGGAGGCGTGTTGCTTTTCATTGGTAGCCATCTTATTTACGAACTAAAAATGGGGAGATAGTTTTGCGTGACATACTTCCCAGCTTGACTTTTCCCTTCGGTTAAATGAGTGTGGGGTCTCAAAATTTAATTTCCTTTCACACATTAAAACTTCAGAAAATTTATGTCAAAAGCATAAATGAAATTAAAGCTCCATTTTTACACATAGAAATGTGGAACAAAAGGAAGTAAAAATTGTACATAGATAAATAACAAAAATACATTGAGGCCAAGTGCAGTGGCTCACGCCTGTAATCCCAGCACTTTGGGATGCCAAGGTGGGTGGATCCCTTGTCAGGAGTTCGAGACCAGCCTGGCCAATATGGTGAAACACCGTCTCTACAAAAAATACACACAAACAAATTAACCAGGAGTGGTGGCCCACGTCTGTAATCCCAGCTACCCGGGAGGCTGAGGCACGAGAATCGCTTGAACCTGTGAGGCAGAGGTTCCAGTGAGCTGAGATCGTGCCACTGCACTCTAGTCTGGGTGACAGAGCGAGACTCAGTCTCAAAAATAAAATAAAATAAATAAAAATAAATTGAAAAGCACTTCACCAAACAATCACAAAATAATACCGTCAATACTAAGCGTATGTACTCTTACTCTGTGGCACAAGCATGAGAGAACTCACTGACATTATTTGGCAGCTTTATTGAAATATAGCTTACATAACATAGAATTGAACTATGTTAATAACTGATAAGTTTTAAATTTATGTAATTGTGTCACCACCTCTATAGTTCAGTAATAGAACACCTCTACTAACCCAGAAGTTTCTCTAATCAATATTTGCAGACAATCTTCACTCCTTCTGCAGGCCCCAAGGAAACATTGGCTTGCTTTCTTTTTATCTAAGTTTGCCTTACCTAGACATTTTATATCAATGAAATCAAAATATGCCATCTCCTGTGTATGTTCTATTTGACTTATGATGATTTTGAAGTTATTTTCAATGTTGAGTAGTATTTCATTGTACAGATATTATACATATTGTAGGCACATTAAAAAGTTGGGAGATATTTGGATTATTTTCAGTATTTTGCTATTATGAAAATTGCTGCTATGAATATTCACATAAAAATATTTGTATGGACATATGTTTTTAGTTTGCTTGAACTGACGTACTAACTGATATTAATGAAATTAAAAGGAAATACTTGAAGACAAAAGTGGGATTTAAAAATACGTAAGTACAAAATTGTAAAATTAGCAGTATGATTTTCATTTTCAAAGTCTAATCTTATGTATATAGTAAGATATAAGTATAATGAAAATATAGAAGCCATTAAGTATTGCCAAATAATAAATGTGTCACTGGTAAAAATTATTTGCATAATTTGCTAAGGTTTTTATTTTTAAAATATGACTAAAAATTCTAAGTATCATTCAATCATATTATAAAACAGAAACCAAAGATCAAGATGCAGAAGCAAGCAAGTTAATAAAACGCCAGAAGTCAGTATCAGAGATAACTAGACCACAACAGCCAAAGTACAGGGAGCAGAAAAGAGAATAATTTCAGTGGGAACTTAATACCATCTGGAAATTGCATTCTATTTTCTGGTCCATAGGTGATTGTGACTCTCCTTTAAAATACAGCATGACTGGGCGTGGTGGCTCGCACCTATAATCCTAGCACTTTGGGAGGCTGAGGCGGGTGGATTACTTATGAGGTCAGGAGTTCGAAACCAGCCTGGCCAACATGGTGAACCCCTGTCTCTACTAAAAATACAAACAAAATTAGTCAGTTGTGGTGGCAGGCACCTGTAATCCCAGCTACTCGGGAGACTGAGGCAGAAGAATCGCTTGAACCTAGGAGGCGGAAGTTGCAGTGGAGCCGAGATCGCACTGCTGCACTTCAGCTTGAGGGACAGATCGAGAAACTATCTAAAAAAAAAAAATAAACAGTAACAAAATAATAAAATAAAACACAGTATATACAAATATGGATTGGAATATTTGGACCAAATGTTCCAAAGAAAATATGGCAATATTTTTCAAATTTTCAAATTTTATCTTCTTGATGCAGGAACTTCAACTTAAAAAATAACTAAAGTGCAGACGAAATTATTCAGACTTATGCAGTGTGATATTTAAGACAGTTTTGCATAAAATAATAAAAACTGGGATATAACCAAGGTGTCCATCAGTTAGAGATTGTTAAATATTTTATACACTCACATAATGCACTGTAATACAGCTGTTAAACCACACTGAAATATATTAGTGTGTTAAGATGCCTTGAGAAAATGTTTAAAGTTTAGTACTTTATTATCATTATTGTTGCCATTAATTGCATAAAATATATAAGACATAGTTCCAAAATTCTCAACAACTCTATAAGAAAGATTTTATATATATATGAGAAGGACACACACACACACACACACATTATTACAATGTATGTTCAACCTTCTCATTCATATACATAATTCAATTGTTTTAATTTTCAGCCCCCACAGATGAATAAGAACATGGAAAGTTTGTCTTTCTGTGACTGGTTTATTTCGTTTAACATAATGCTCTCCAGTTCCATCCACGTTGTTGTAAATGACAGGATCTCATTGTTTTTATGTCTAAATTACTATTCTATACTCCACTGTGTATACATATTACATTTTCTTTATGCATTCACCTTCCGATTGATACTGAGGTTGCTTCCAAACCTTGGCTATTGTGAATGGTTCTGCAATAACATGGGAGTACAGAGCTCTTGGATATACTGATTTCCTTTTTTTGGGGGGGGGGGTATATATCTGGCAGTGGGATTGCTGGATCATATGATAGTTCTACTTTTAGTTTTTTGAGGAACCTCCATACTGTTCTCTATAGTAGTTGCACTAATGTACATTCCCACCAACAGTGTATGAGAGTTCACTTTTCTCCACATTCTTGCCAACATTTGTTATCACCTGTCTTTTGGATAAAAGTCATTTTAACTGGGGTGAGGGAATATCTCTTTGTAGTTTTGACTTGCATATCTCTCATGATCAATGATGTTGAGCACCTTTTCATATGCTTCTTTGCCACTTGCATATCTTCCTTTGAGAAATGTCTATTCAGATCTATGTCAATATTTTAATAGAATTATTGTTTTTTTTTCCTATAAATTAAGCTCTTTATATATTCTGGTTATTAATCCCTTGTCTGATGGAGAGTTTGCAAATATTTTCTCCCATTCTGTGGGATGTCTCTTTACTTTGTGAATTGTTTCATTTACTGTGCGTAGGATTTTTAAGTTGATGTGATTCTGTTTGTCCATTTATGCTTTGGGTGCCTGTACTTGAGGGAGATTACTAAAGAAATCTTTGCCCAGACCAATGTCCTGGAGAGTTTCCCCAAAGTTTACTTGTAGTAGTTTCATTGTTACAGAACTTAAATTTAAGTCTCTAATTCTTTTTCATTTAATTTTTGTATATGGTGAAAGATAGGAATCTAGTTTTATTTTTCTGTGTATAGATATCCAGTTTTCCCAGCACCATTTAGTGAAGTGACTGTCCTTTCCTGAATGCATGTTCTTAGCATCTTTGTCAAAACGAGTCCATCGTAGGTGTGTGGATTTGTTTCTGCATTCTCTATTCTGTTCTGTTGATCTCTGTGTCTGTTTTTAAGCTAATACCCTGCTGTTTTGATTACTATACCCCAGTAGTATAATTTGAAGTCAGGTAATGTGATTCCTCCAGTTTTGATCTTATTGCTCAGGATAGCTTTAGCTATTCTGGGGCTTTTCTGGTTCAATAAAAGTTTTAAGATTATTTTTTGTTTCTGTGAATAGTGCCATTGATTGTTTGTTTGTTTGGTATTTCATTGAATATGTAGGTTGCCTTAGGTAGTAGGATCATTTTAACAATATTGATTCTTCCAATCTATGAACATGGAATATATTTCCATTTTTGTGCATGATTTTTAATTTCTTGCATCAATGTTTTATAGTTTTAATTAGAGATCTTTCACGTTTTTGTTAAGTTTACTTCTAAGTACTTTATTCTATTTGTAGCTATTGTAAATAGGATTGCTTTCTTGATTCCTTTTTCAAATTGTTCACTGTTGGCATATAGAAATACTACTGATTTTTGTGTGTTGATTTCATATCCTGCAACTTCACTGTATTTGTTTATCAGTTCTAATGGTTTATTTGATGGAGTCTTTAGGTTTTTCAAAATCTAAGATTATATTGTCTGCAAACAAGGATATTTTGCCTTTTTCCTTTCAAATTTGGATGTCTTTATTTCTTTCTCTTGTCTGATTGCTCTAGCTGGTACTTCTAGTACTATGTTGAATAACAGTGGTGAAAGTGGGCATACTTGTCTAGTTCCAGATCTTAGAGGCAAGGCTTTCAGCTTTTCCGTGTTTAGTACAATACTAGCTGTGGGTCTATCATACATGGCTTTTATTGTGTCGAAGTATGTTTCTTTTTTGCTCAGATATTTGAATGTTTTTGTCATGAAGGGATGTTGAATTTTATCAAATGACTTTTTAACATCAATTTAAATGGTCATGTGTGTTTAGTACATCATGAAACTTCTATCCACAAGTTATTTTATTTTGTCGTTTAAATTTACCTGGAATCTGTCTGTCAATTAAATATTTTAAAATACAATGTAAGTTAAATTCATATTATACTAGTTTTCTAGTGTGTCCCTTTTATCTTCCATCTTCTTCGAAATTAAATCCATGTCTTCCCATCTGTGTGCTCAACCTACTTCCAAAGCTATATCTCGCCTCTCTTCGTTAAACATCAGCTACCTTTTAATTTACCTAATTTAATTTCTCCAAAAGAATTATACTTTTGCATCTTCAGATCATTGTTCATGGTGGTCACTCAGCCTGGTCTAATCTACTTATATTCTTGTAATTAAATCCTCCTCATTGTTTAATATTCATATTAGGCATTATCTCCTATCATTTAAAAAAAAATCCCTAGATATCTAATTTCCTGTGGTTCAGTTAAGTGTCTCCCCCACAGATATTTCTACACATTTGTATTAGTACTATTTGGTTTAGCTTTCTTCGTAACTCCCCTAGTTGATTGTAATATGAAATAAAGACCATGAAAATCTAACCAATTACTTTAATTCCTAACATTTAGTGAAATGTCTGAATCATTTTAAAGCATCAACAAATGGTTAAAAAGCAAAATAATTTAATGATACATTATTTTCTTTATATTTATTAAGTCTCTTTTTTTTGTTAAAAACATAATTGACTCTTGTGAGACTATCCCAATACTTATTGGCACCAATATCTTTTAAAAAGCATATACTTTTATTTACAATATTTTATGTATTCCTTGAGCTAAACCTAGATAGTATTTTTGCTTAAAATACAACTAAGGGGGAACTGTGATACATTTCTCTAATTGGTGGAACTAGCTAGCCTAAAGATAAAAAAAACTCTCACCTGATAATCAAATAATATGTAAACAAAGTTGTTAATTATTTTAAGACTGAATATTTTGGCACAGGCCTGTGTGTGTGTGTGTGTGTGTGTGTGTGTGTGTGTGTGTGTGTGTGTGACACACTGCATTCCAGCACTTTGTTACTTTCAAATGAGCTGGTTAGACAGCATATGAAGAATGAATGCCCTCCTCAAAGAGAATCTAGGGCCTATCCTGTTTTGCTTTAAATCTTGATTTACTGTAGTTGCTGTCAAAAGTCCAAGTCCCCCGTGTAATCCATCACTGTTTGGATTCCCTTTCCTTTGTCTTGCATCCTAACTCTATGATGCAGAGGCCTTGAAAACCTCTTTCTGTATAGGCCATACAAATGCCCTTATGGTGAGTGTTTGACACACCCCTTGAAAAGCCTGAAGATGGAATAGGTGTTAACCTTCCTTCTCATTTTCAGACCATTCCTCACCAACTTCGCCTAAAATACAACAAATTTGAAGGTCAAAACATTCAAACCTTCCTTTCCTCTTTTCTGTAGTTTACAGATCTCCCACCCATCACACTTTTTACTTTGTACTGGGACACATTATACATATTAGGATATAAATATATAATATTTACTATTATATATTTAATATTATATATTAACTAAGATATTTATTTATATATCACATTATATATTAATATATTAAATATATAAATGTGTTTATATACATGCATATAATATAATTTATAACTTGCATTATTTTATCTTTTTGTTTGTTTTCACTCTACCTCTTCCACTAGAAATTAGGTTCATGAAGGCAGTCTAGGAGTAACCATTTTATCCCCATTTTCTCTCAATGACTGATACATAATATGTGCTCAACAGCAGCAATAATAGTCATAAATATGTAAGGATGCATCTCAGTTATCAAGTAAACAAATTAACTAGTGATCAAAGAATTATTTTCACACACTGGAATACGATTATAAGGTTTGGAAGAAGTTGGCTCAAAGACCTGTGTTTTGAGTTGTAGGTTTCATATTAGCAGCAGGGAAATAAAAAGATCAATCAATGGTATTCCTCAACCACCAAGTTGCTGCATTTTGTAAAGTTATGGTTTTTCTTTGACCAATGACTCATGTGAATCTATTCTAGTTTATACAGTTATATATTTACCTATTTAAAACATTTTATAATTATATGAACATATATGAATGTAGACATATATGCATATATTTTGAAATTTTAAATGTCTTTGCTTCACTAGAGTCACATCTATTTTGGCCTGACTTTTCTCTCATGAGTAAAACACCTATTATTTTTAATTTGCCTTTCTGTATGTCATGTTAGCCTATATGCAATTAAAATAAAGCAAAGGTCAATTTTATTATTTTATATTTAACATTTACTAGGTAGCAGGCACAGTACTGAGACTCTGAATTGGTTATCACAAATGACTATATGAAGACAATATCTTTCTCATAACATTTTTGACAACTAAACTAAACTTTGCAAGTTGAGGCAAATCGCCCAGATTACACAGTTGGTAATAAGAGTACAAAGGCTTCAACTCTGTTTAGTCTAAATCAAATACCTGTGTGCATTACAATTAGTATTTTTCACTAATTTTGCTCTCTGGTCTCTAGATATCACACTATTTTACCAGTGAAATGTCTAAAGATGGAGGAACATTAACTAATTCAGTGTCCTGTTTCCATTTTTCACAAGAGAGAAATATAACGTTAGTTCAACAAAAGGAAGGACTGAAGAAATATGACTTTTTTGTCAGCCATTTCTTCTGTATATTTTTAGTGTAATTGTTTAGCTTCCATTTTTATATAGAAAATAATAGGAAACAAATAGCAAGATTACTTTTTAAAAATTTAGTTTTATAGAATTACTGGGTACATGTACAGGTTTGGTACATGGATATATTGCATAACAGTGAAGTTTAGGCTTCTAGTGTACTCAACACCAAAATAGTGAACAGTGTGTCCAACTGGCAATTTCTGAACTCTCAGCTCTCTCCCAGCCTCCCCGATTTCAGAGTCTCCAGTGTTTATTATTTTTATATGTATGTGTGTACCCATTGTTTCACTCCCACTTATGAGTAAGAATATGCAGTATTTGACTTTCTGTTTGTTAGTGTTATTTCACTTAGGATAATGGTCTCCAGCTGCATCCATGTGTACTGCAAGGGACATGGTTTCATTTGTAGGGGGAGTGTTTGGGGCAGGGAGGGGGGAGTTCTACATAGTATTCCATTATGCATACATATTACATTTTATGTTTCCAGTCAACTGCTGGTGGACACTTAGTTTGATTCAATGTTTTCTCTACTGTGATAGTGCTGTGATGAACCTGCAAATGCATGTGTCTTTTTGGAACACTGTATTTTCCTTTCGGAAGCTACCCATGGGACTCCTTGGTTAAATGGTAGGTTTGTTTTAAGTTCATTGAGAAATGCCCAAACTGCTTTCCACAGTGGCTGAACTAAGTTACATTTCCACCAACAATGTATAAGCTCTTCCTTTTGCCTGGAACTTGGCCAGCATCTGTTATCTTTTAGCCTTTTAATAATAGACATTCTGACTGGTGGGAGTTGGTAACTAACTGTGGTTTTGTTTTGCATTTCTCTAATGATTAGTGATGTTGAGTATTCTTTCGTATATTTGTTGGCTGCATGTATCACGTGAGAAGTATCTGTTCATGTCGTTTTCCCCATTTTTAAAAATGGGATTATTTAGTTTTTTGCTTGTTGAACTGTTTAAGTTCCTTATAGATCCTGAATATTAGATCTTTTTTAGAGGCATAGTTTACAAATATTTTCTCACATTGTGTTAATTGTCTGTTTACTCTGTTGAAGGTTACTTTTGCTGTGAAGAAGCATCTTAGTTTAATTAAGACCTATTTGTTTTGTTTGTGTTTCTGTTGCAATTGCTTTTGAAGACTTAGTTATAAATACCTTGCCTAGGTAAAAATGTCCAGAAGTAATTTTCCTAGGTTTTTTGGGGGGACTTTTATAGCCTCAGGTCTTACATTTATTCTTTAATGCACCTTGAGTTAATCTTTTAGATAATGATGAATATGGTTCAGCTTCATTCTTCTGCATATAGCTATTTATTTTTTCCCTGATGATTATAGACCCAAAAACACTCAACAAAATACCAGCAAAGTGAATCCAATTGCACATCAAAAAGATAATACATCATGATTAAGTGGGTTTTATTCCAGGGATGCAAGGATAGTTCAAAATATGCAAATCAATAAATATGATTCACCAGATAAACATAAATAAAAACAAAAATCATGGGATCATTACAATAGATGCAGAAAAGTGCTTGATAAAAATCTAACATCCCTTCATAATAAAGACGCTCAACAAACTCTCAAAATAATAAAATAACAAACTCTCAAAATAATAAAAGTCATGTATGAGAAACCCACAGCCAACATGTTACTAACAGGAGAAAAGTTGAAAGTATTCCCCTTAAGAACTGGAGCAAGCCAAGAATAACCATTCTCACCACTCCTATTTAACACAGCACTGAAAGTCCTAGCCAGAGCAAGAGAAAGAAATCAAAGGCATCCAAACTAGAAAAGAGGAAGTCACAAGATCTCTCTTCACTGATGACATAATCATATACCTCAAAAATCCTAAGGATTACTTCCTAAACCAAAACATGACTCAGAATGCTTATTATTTACATGTTTTTGAAAATATTTTATGCCAATAGTACTCTTCAGTGAATAAATCACCCCAAAAATAAAATGTTGCATTCCACATATGAGGATTTAGGAAAAATTCAGTTGATGAGGATGTTAACATGCTTCCCGTAACAAATTACAGTACTTTTTCATCAATTATCTTCCAGGTTGCATTTATACCTGACTTTGAAGCTCTTAAAGTTATATAAAATATATTGCTAAGTTACTATGCTTGTGTTAGGTTACAACTAAAGTGATTATATATGAAGATCACAACCTGAAGGGATGTTTTGTATGTCTACTACAAGTTTATATAGAACATTTTTTTAAGTTAACAAGCATATTTGTTTCATACTTCAGAGTATTATTTTCATTATATGATTTGAGAGGATTGATAACATAGAATTATGCTTGTTTATTTTAAAAACTGCTCTTCTATATTAAAGATTGTGTTAGCAGATATCGCACAGGAAATTTATGTTTTTCCGTATTATTATTCTTTTAATATTTGTACAGTAAGCTTTATAAATACTTTCGTCATTAGACCTTCAAATTAAAAATTATATATATATATATATATTTGTGTACATTCTTAGGTCCTAGTTTGTACTAAAATAACTTGACATTTTTATTTTAATGTTTAAAGTGCTCTTGTCAGAAATATTTATTCTGCATATTGTTTTGCAACACGGCTTATGGAAAATCCAATATGCACAGAGACTGAACAACACAAATCAATATTTTAAAATTACTGACAAAATAAAATGATAAACTAATCTTAGAATAAAGACAGAAATGCTCACAATGACCTTTAAGTTTCTCCACTGTCAGTGTTCATTGCATCCAAACTCATCTTTTTTTAAAAAAATAAATAATTTTCTTTTAAGTTCAGGGAGTAAATTGCATATCACTGGAATTTGGAATATGAATGATCCCAACACCTGACTATTGAATATAGTATCTGATAGTTTTTGACTCTTGCTCCCGGTCCCCCTCCCCTGTAGTAGTCTCCAGTGTCTATTATTCTTGTATTTGTGTCCTTGTATACTCAGTGTTTTACTCTGACTTATAAACCCGGATACGGGATATTTGGTTTTCTCTTCCTGTGTTAATTTGCTTAGGATAATGACCTCTAGCTGCATCCACACTGCTGTAAATGACATGATTTCATTGTTTTTAATGGTGACATAGTATTTCATGGCATTTATGTACAAACTTTTCTTTATCCAGTTCACCACTTATGGGCATCTAGGTTGATTTCACGTCTTTGCTATTACGAATAATGCTGCCACGAACATACAAGTGCAGGAATATTTTTGGTGGAATGATTTATTTTCTTCTGGATAGACTTATTTTCTTCTGGTAATGGGATTCCTAATGGTAGCTCTGTTTGAAGTTCTTTGAGAAAATCTCCAAACTGCTTTTCATAGAGGTTGACCTAATTTGCATCCTAACCAACAGTGTGTAAGTGTTCTCTTTTCTCTGCAACCTCACCAACATCTGTTATTTTTTTGTCTTTTTAGTAATAGCCATTCTGGCTGGCATGAGATGTTCAACGTGGTTTTGATTCGCATTTACCTAATGGTTAGTGATGTTGAGCATTTTTCAGATGTTTGTTGGCTGCTTGTATGCCTTCTTTTGAAAAGTGTCTGTCCAAGTCCTTTGACCATATTTAAATGGGGTAATTTTTTTTTTTTTTTTTTTTTACTTGTTGAAGTGAGTTCTTTATGAATTCTGGATATTAGACCTTTGTCGGATGCATAGTTTGTGAATTATCTTCTCCCATTCTGTGGATTGTCTGTCTACTTTGTGGATAGTTTCTCTATCTAGCTGTAGAAAATAAATAAATAAATAAATAAATAAATAAATAAATAAAGCATTAAAATAATGGTTTCAGAGTGGATTGCAGTTGTCACAGGTTGGGAAGTGAGGAGGATAAAGAGAGGTAAATATACAGATATCTAGAAAAAATAACACCTGGTGTTCAATAGATCAGTAGGATGGGTTATAGTTCACATTAATCTATCGCACATGTCAAAATAGCTAGAACAGAGTAAGTCTAATTTTCCTCGCATAAAGAAAAGACGAATATTTAAGGTGATGGATACCCCAAATACACTGATTGATCTTTACAAATTATATGAATACATTAAATTACCATTTGTGAGGCTGGGCGTGGCAGCTTATGCCTGTAATTCCAGCACTTTGGGAAGCCAAGACAGGTGGATCACTTGAGGTCAGGAGTTCAAAATCAGCCTGACCAACATATTGAAATCTCATCTCTGCTAAAAATACAAAATTAGCCTGGCATGGTGGCACATGCCTGTAATCCCAGCTACTTGGGAGGCTGAGGCAGGAGAATTGCTTGAACCCAGGAGGCGGAGGTTGCAGTGAGCCAAGATCCTGCCTTTGCACTCCAGTCTGGGCAACAAGAGCAAAACTCCATCTCACAAAAAAAAAAAAAAAAAAAAAAAAAAGAGAGAGAGAGAGAGAGAGAAAGTTACCACATCTGCCCCAAAACTATGTACATCAATACGCCAATAACAAATTTTAAAAGACAAAAAAAAAAAGAAACACCAAAATTGTTTTGTTAAAACAGCACTTCACATAAAACAATGAGTAGATAATAACATAAGAAATAATTATAATAAACTTGAATGAAAAGTTTATTTATGTGACTCTTGGTTTTAGACATTTTACTTTTATATTTTAAAAATTTCATATATATTTAAACTTTAAAAAATGAAACAATAGTAAAATAAGCTTTCAATGAAACCTTTAGCTGGACATGGTAGTGTGCCTGTGGTCCCAGCTACTAGGGAGGCTAGAAGTAGGAGAATCGCTTGAGCCCAGGATTTCAAGGCTGCAGTGAGCATGATGGTGCCACTGCACTCTAACCTGGGCAACAGAAGGAGACCCACTCTCAAAAAAGAAAAAAAGAAATCTTTATACACATCAGTTGTTTAGATTTTGTCACATTTGTTTGTCTGTGAGTTCCTAATTTTTAACCACTTGATTCTAAGCTTGAAATATACCTTTTTGCAAAAAAAAAAAAAAAAAAAAAGAAATTCAGTGTGTATTCTCTGATGAGCAAGAATGTTATTTAAATCTAGGAAATATTGACAGAGTAGTATTTTATCAGAATTTGACATTTGATTTTTTCATTTGTCCCATTTATTCCTTTATATCTTTCCCTCTAGTGCAGTATCAAATCCCAGTACATTTATTCATTGTATTGGTTGTAGTATCTTTTGTCGCCTTTGCATTATTCAACAGTATAACATATACAATAGTGTATACTTCAGTTATTTTATAACAGTTTTCTCATTTGTTTTTGTCTAATGTTTCTTCATTTAAATTCAGACTATGCATTGATGCAGTTTGTTCATACTGCATAACAAAATGCCAGAGGCTGAGTAGCATATAAACAACAGAAATGTATTTCTCACAGTTCTGGAATCTGGGAAATCCAAGATCAAAGTCCCAGCAGATTTGTTGAATGGTGAAGGTTCATTCTCTGGTTTATAGATGGCACCTGGTAATTCCGTCCCCACATGGGGGAAGAGACAAGGCCGTTTGTTGTAGCCTCTTTCATAAGGGCACAAATTCTCTTCATGAGCTCCACCTTCATAATCTAATCACCTCCCAAAGACTCCCATCTCCTAATATCGTCACATTGGTGATGAGGCTTCAACATATGAATTTTGGAGGACACAAACATTCAGAGGATAGCATTTATTTTTCCATGATTAATGCATAAGCAATTTGTCTTTGTCCAATGCATCATATCATTATGCACATGTTGTAGGTTAGTCTCAAAGTTGGCGGTGTTGTTATGTTAATGACTACTAGATTTCTCTTCTATAAAGTTAGTTGTGTTTTCTGATTAATTTGGCATCTGTTTGAAGAGACATTGAAATTAAGCAAATAATCTATTTCTTATCAAAATCTAACTTGTTCAATTTAGCATTTATTTATGGTTCTTAACTCCATCATTCGCCTATTATTATTAGTTGGAATTTTAGCTTATGAAATAAATTTGTTTAACTAATTTTGAATTGCTTGATTGTTTGATGAATATCACAGTGAACTCACAGATATTTAAAATATGCAAAATGTTATAAACTAACAATACAATTGTTGATTGATTGATTGATTGATTGATTTATATTTGAGACAGAGTCTCGCTCTGTCGCCCAGGCTGGAGTGCAGTGGCACAATCTCAACTCACTGCAACCTCTGCCTCCTGGAGATCAAGCGATTCTCCTGCCTCTGCCTCCTGAGTAGCTGGGATTACAGGTGCCCGCCACCACACCTGGCTAATTTTTGTATTTTTATTAGAAATGGGGTTTCATTGTGTTGGCCGGGCTGGGCTTGAGCTTCTGACCTTGGGTAATCCACCCGCCTCAGCCCCCCAAAGTTCTGGGATTGCAGGCATGAGGCACTGTGCTCAGCCTCAATTATTTTACAATCAAATTTTTCTAGATTAATGCAATGAGAAATTCTCCAATCTAGTTTCTGAGTCTTTTTGATACAAGTTGTTTTATTGTGTGAATATGCTTTTAATTTCTGGCACAACTGGATATGCTAAATTTATCTATTTTTCTTTGCTCAATCCCTGTCAATTTATGTAAATATACCTGCTGTGAATATAGTTGAAATTGTATTGCATCTATATATTAATTGGAGTAAAAACAGTATTGAGTCTTCCAATCCATGAACATAGAATGCCTTTTCATTTTTTCATGTCAATTAAAATGTGCTGTTAGCAATATTTGCTGTTTTTAGAATGCTTGCACTTCCTTGTATTTTATTCTACATTTTAAATAGCATAGAATTTTTGTTTCTTTTCCAGTTGTTTGTTGACAGTATGTAAAAATAATATCAAACTTTTATACAAATTCTGTATTTTAAGTATTTTCTAAAATAATTCTTTAAAATATTTAATCATTTGTACTGTGAATAGAGACAGATTTACCTTTTTAAATTTAATCCTTATGCCTTAAATTCACTTATCTCACATTACTGCTCTAGCTAAACTTTCAGAATAGAGAATATTTTCACCTTGCTATTCATGCCAGAGGGAAAAAAAAAGTCTTTTTTCCAATAAAGACTGTGTTAACTGTATAAGGTTTTGCACTTGTTCTTATAAAATTGAACTTCTCTATTATTTCCAGTTTTCTTTGAACTTTTCTTTTTTCACCTGAATACTTGTTAAATGTTTCAAATGAGTTTCTACAGTATTAAGAGTATCACATGGCTGGGTGTGATGACTCACGCCTGTAATCAAGCCTTTTGGAAGGTTAAGGTGGGCGGAGTGCTTGAGCAGAGGAGATTGACACCAGCTTGGGCAAAATGGTGAAACGCCCCTGTCTCTACCAAAAATGCAAAAACTTAGCTAGGCATAGTGGTGGGCAGTTGTGGTCCCAGCTACTTGGGAGTTTGAGGCAGGTGGATTCCTTGAGCCTTATGCACTGCCCTCCTGCCTTAGTGACAGAGTGACTCCATCTCAAAAAAAAAAAGGGTTGGAGAGAGTATCACATGATTTTCTTGTTATTCTATTAATGCACTGAATTTTGTGCTTGTTTTTCAAATGTTCAGCAACCTAGGCCATTTTACTTCTCTCTCCTTTACAACAACAGATACACTGGAATGGGTACTCAAGTGATATCCAAGTATTTGCTATTTCCAAATGAAAGATTTTCTCTGCCATGTTACCTATTTTATTACACCCATTTAATTTTTTCTTGTGATTAAGGCCTTCTACTCTCTCTCAGTGACTGAAATTATCTGAATTTAGTGTAATTTGATTTAATTACAGATATTTTAATATGCATTCACAGTCTGATATATTATAGACACTATATTATGTAGCCTCATTGGGTGAGATTGAGAATATATCATAAGAATATATCTCTGAACAGACTTTTTTGGTTTGCCATCATTTTCTTCATTTATGAATGTATCCTGTTTATACTAGGGCCACGTTCTTTTGTTTTATTGGCCCCATTCCCACATATAAATCTGTCTATCTAACTGATCATGTACAACTCTTACCTGCTTTTACACACCATATTGTATTTCTAAATTTATTACAGACAAAATTGTTTCTAATACACATTCTGTGGAGAGTGACAAACTTTGTTGAATTTGTTAATTAGGCCTATTTGATTTATTGCAGCTTTTTTATTGTATAATTTGCAAAGACAGATAGTTTTAAGTCTTCATTTCTAATTTAGATGCCTTTTATTACTTTTTACTTGTCTAATTGCTTTGATTATATCTTCTAGTACAATATTGAACAACAGTGGTGAAAGTGGACATTTATGATCTTACAGGTAATACTTTCAGTCTTACAACAATGAATATGAAGTTAGCTTAGATTGGATAAATGCCCCTATTCATGTTGTTGAAGTTCCCTTGTAATCTTGGTTTTGGGAATTATTTTATCATGAAAAGGTATTTAGTGTTGTCAAATATCTTTATTGCAACAACTGAGATAATGATGAGTGTTTATTGTTTTGTTTGACTAATATGATGCATTAAATAAAAGATCTTTCTAATGTTGAATCACATTTGTATTCCTCATATGAGTCTCACTTGATCATAGTATATAATCCTTGTGTATGTGTTGTTGGATTCAGTTTGCTAAGACTTTACTAAGAACTTTTACACTAATATTAATAATGGATATTTGGTCTTTAGATTTTTTCCCATATCTTTATCTGGCTTTGTTATCAGGATAACTACGGCCTCATACGATGACTTATGGAATATTTCCTCTCCATTTAGGATTTGGAAGAGTTTCAGAACTGGTGTTAAATCTTCATTAAACGTTTGGTAGGATTCATGAGTAAAACCATCTGTTCCTGGAGTTTTCTTTTATGAGAGGTGCTGTGATTACTAATTCAATGTCTTTACTTGTTATAGGTATAGTCAGTATTTTTATTTCTTCCTGAATCATTTCGTGTCTGTTTCTAGGAATCTGTCCAATCATCTAGGTTACCTAGTTTTTTGGTGTTCAATTATTCTAGTATTATATTATACTTGTTTTATTTATTTAAGGCCAGTAATAATATTCCCACTTTCAGTTCTGATGTTATTTTGTGTCTTTGCTCTTTATTTGGCACTCCAGCTAAAGATTTGTCAATTTTGCTGATTTGTTCGAATAACAATCTTTTTGATTTTACTTTGAATCTATTATTTTGAATTTAATCTTTACTCTTTTTGTCCTTAACCTAGTTTTGAGTTATTTTTCACTTCATTTTTATCCCTTCAAACTATTAAATTAAGTTATTGGCTTGAGTATTTTCAATAGTATTATAGTTACAAATTTTCCCCTGAACACTGCCATCACTGCATCCAGTAAGTTTTGGTAGGCTGTAAATTTGTCATTCCTCTCTATTTTCTGGCTTCTCTTGTGATTTTTTCATTGACCCATAGTCATTTGAGAATGTTTTGTTTAACTTTTACACTTTTATGAGTTATCCAGTTTTCATTCTTTATTAATTTATAACTTCATCCCATTGTTATTGAAGAACATACTTTATATGATTGGATCTTTAAAAACTATTTATTTAAATTTGTTTTGTGGACTAAGAAATGGTTTGTCCTGGAGAATGCTCTACGTGCAAGTGAGAAGAAAGAATTCCCTGCAGTTGTTGGTTGAAGTGTCCTACATGTCTCTATTGGTTTTATAGTGTTGGTCAGGTCCTCCGTTTTCTCTTTGATCTACTCTGTCAGTGTGTATCCCTTCTTAAAAGTGTAATATTGAAGTCACCACTTTTATTGTAGAACTGTTTTCTTCTCCCTTCAATTCTGTCAATGTTTGCTTTTCATATTTTGCTGTTTGTTTTATGATTTTGTGGGCTATGATGCTAGTTACATGCATGTATATAATTGTTTCACCTTTCTAATGAATGGAGTCTTTTATCAATATACCAGTTCCTTTTTGATCTCTTGTAATAGAGTTTTCTTAAAGTTTACTTTGTCTGTTATTATAGACTATTCTTGTCTATAATTGTCTATATTAACTTGTCTATTAATATGGACTATTATTATATTAGTACGGCCATCCAGTTAACTTTTAGTTACCATTCAGATGGAATATTTGTTTTATTCTGTCCTGTTGTAATTATTTGTTTCTCTGGACCTAAGTGAATCTCTTAAAGAAGGCATATCACTGACCAGAAGCTAACATGAAAGGGAAAATTCAAAAATTCAAAAACATGAGGATATTAGATAACATATTCCTGGAAGACTAATGGGCCAAAGAAAAAACATAAAAAAATTTACCTTTTCATACAATCAAAAACCAAAAGACAACATATCAAAACTTACTGGGTGCATGAAAAGTCATTGTAATATTAAATTTGATATCAAGCAAAACCTAAAACAAGAAAATAAATATCTCAAATATACAACTGACCTTTAAACTTCAATGAACTAAAAAAAAAAAAAAAAAAGTGTGTAAGCCTAAAGTTAACAGAAGGAAGAAAATAACAAAGATAAGAGCAGAATAAAATGAAATAGAGACTAGAAAAACAACATAAACTATCAATAAAATAAGAGTTAGCTTTTTTGAAAAGATAAACAAAATGAACAAACCTTTAAACAACGTGAAAAAAAGAGAGAAGACTCAACTAAAATCAGAAAGAAAAATGAAACATTACAACAGTTACTACAGAAATACAAAGGATCATAAGAGATTACAATAAATAATTATACACTAACAATTTGGATAACCTAGAAGAAATAAATGCATTCCAGGACCCAGACAATCTAGATAGATTGCATAATGAACAAATAGAATATATGAACAGACTAATAAAGAGTAAGGAGATTAAATCTGTAATCAAAAGTATTTTATCAAAAAAGAGCCCAGACCCTGCTGAATTCTGCCAAATCTTTAGAGGATTAACTACAATCTTTCTCACATGAAACCAAAAAATTAAAGACAAGAGAATACTTCCAAACAAATTTTATGAGTCAAACATTACTCTGAAAGTCAGACAAAGACACTACAAAAATAACACCGCAGACCAACATCCTTAAAGAAAATCGATAAAAAATGTTCTGGAAAATACTAGCTAAAAGCAACGCATTGGCAGGATTGTAAACCATGACCAAGTGTTTTTTATCCCAGAGATGCAAGGATGGTTCAATATATGAAAATACATAAATGTGACATACCACATTGACAGAACAGAGGACAAAACAATGTGATCATCTCAATAGATGCAGATAGAGCATTTAAAATTTCAACAAAATTTTGTAACAAAAACACTGAATAAATTAAGTGTAGAAGAAATATACCTCAACATAATAAAAGTCACATATTACAAGCCCACATACAACTTCATGTTGAACAGTAAAATGCTAAGATTTTTCCTTTAAGATTAAGCACGAGACAAAGATGTAAATTCTCATCACTTCTGTTCAGCATACTATTGGGAGTCCCTGGCAGAAAAATTAGGTTTAAAAAAAAAGAAATAAAAGGAGTCCAATTAGTAAAGGAAGAAATAAAATTGTCTCTGTTTGCAGATTTTATATATAATCTTATATATAAAAACACTAAAGACTCCACCAAAAACTATTTGACCTAATCAGTGAATTTAGTAAAGATGCAGACTAGGAAATAATTATACAAATATCATTCCAATTTCTCTAAATCAATAATAACATATCCAAAATATAAATCAAGAAAATAACTGCATCACAGTAGCATCAATATGCGCGTGCACGCACACACACACACACACACACACACACACACACACACACACACCATTAAGAGTAAATTTAACAAAGGAGGTGAAAGATCTGTACACTGAAAACTAAAACATTGATTAAAATCTTAAAGAAGACACAAATAAATGAAAAGATATCCTGTGTTAGTGAATTGGAAGAATTAATACAAGTATTGCTAAAATGTCCATACTACCCAAAATAATCTATAAATCCAATAAAAAACCTATAAAATTACAATAGTGTTTTTCACAAAAGTAAACAAAAAAGATCAAAACATTAATACAGAACCACACCAAAACACAAATAGCCAAAAAGAAGGAAGCTGAAAGGATCACACTACCTAATCTTAAAATATGCTCAAAAGCTGTAGTAACCAAAATAGTATAGTACTGGCATCAAAACAGACACATAGAACAAAGAAACAGAATAGAGAACCCAGAAATAAATCCGTACATGTATGGTAAGTTCATCCTCTACAAAAGGGCCAAGAACACATAGTGGGAAAACAAACAGTGTCTTTAATATATGATGTTGGGAAAACTGGATATGCACATGCAGAAAAATTGAACCTTATACAATAATCACACCATATACAAAAATCAACTCAAGGTAGCTTTTGCCAATTACTATCAAAAACTGCAATTACTTTTGCACCAACCTAATAATTTAGTAGAGCCATTTAGGAAAACAATATGGGGGTTCCTAAAAACTTAAAAATAGAATTGCCATATGATTCAGCAATCCCCTTCTGGAAATATAGTCAAAAGACATGAAATCAATATCTCCAAGAAATACCTCCATTCCCATATTCATTAGAGAATTCTTCACAATAGCCAAGATGTGAAAACAACCTGTTTCCATCAATAAAAGAATGGATAAGGAAAATGTCATATACATGAATACGCTCACATACACACACAATGAAAAATTACTCAGCCTTTATAAAGGCAGAAATCCTTTCATTTGTGACAATATGGGTGAACCTACAGGACCTTACCCTAAGTGAAATAAACTGAAAATCAGAAAGACAAATATTGCCTGATCTCACTTATTTGTGAAATCTAAAAAAAAAAAAAAAAAAAAAAAAAAATTGTGTTTACCAGGGGTAGGGGATGGGAGAAAATGAGAAAATGTAGGTCAAAGTGTACAAAGTTGTAGATAGGTAGGATGAGTAAGTTCAGAGTTGTAATGTACAACAGGAGGACTATAGTTAATAATATTGTGTGTTATATTTGGGATTTTTCCAAAAGAATAGATTTTAGGTATTCCTGATGCACACAAAAAGTGGCTAACTATGTGGGATGATGACTATGTCAATTTACTTGTATATAGATAGGTTCACTACATGTACATAAAAACATGATGTTGTCCATCTATAATATACATAATACATCTTTTTTAAATAGGAAAGAAACAGAGATATCTAATAATTGTGACTAAGAGTGTTCTGGTCTCTTTAGAATCAGGAACTAAGGTCTCATACTGGAAATACAGACTGCTGCTGCTTCAAGTCTGCCATTGCAATACAAAGGAACTTTTCAAGGCAACATAAAAACATCAAAAATCTTTCCTACCATGTCAAAGTTGTCTCTTTCTCTATTTGGTGTTTTCTTCGATGCTGCCAATGTTCACTGTTTTCCAAAGTTTTAACAATTTGGTTATGATAATTTCTGGTTAATTTTAATTTTTTCTGTAACAGAATGAGTTTAGAGCTCCTTACTCTATCATTTTGTGAATGCCATTAAAGTAATTCTTAATTGTATCTATAAGCATAGCCTTTTGACCTTGGAAGACAATACCACACAAATAAATATAAAATATTAAGATAGTTTTACAAAGCAGATATTTAACATCAAAGGAATGATAAAAATAAATAGTTGTAGGGTTTCATAAACAGTAACTGAGCAGATTTTATGCAGAAAAGAGTGTAAGTCTTCTAAGAAAAATAGAAGCCCCAATTTCTCTTGAGAATTTTGTCAGATATCTAGACAGGGAGATAGATAGATAGGTTAGATAGATAGACAGATAATAGATAGATGATAGATGTAGATATCTTCAAATTGCATATGTATGTGTGTGTGTGCACATATATATGTATAGCAAAATTATTACTTTCAATCCAACTAAAATACAGTATTATTATTACACTTACTAAGTCAATGAGGCATGAGACGGTCCTGCCATAAAATCCTAAATAAATTCACAGATATTTTGAGAATTTTTTCCTATGTGAAAACTTTGAATTTGGTGAATAAATCATTCAGCAATTTGGATAACTTTGTTATTTAACCAAATATTTAATAATTTAAATGAATATTATTTATTTCTAAAGGTGGATATAAAAGAGATTGAATGACTTACACATTTATTATAATTTACATTTTCACTGATCAAGCAAAAATATGTTAAAATATGACTAATTGCGAATACCTGGATATAACTAAAAATATAATGTATTGGAATTTTTATATTATACTTACTGTTTACTGAATTTATAATATTTTAGTTGGAACACCTCTACTACTATAGTCCATAATATATGGGGAATTAATCATTAATCATTCTTTAAAGAGAACATAAAATTAAATGGAAAAATTAAACATATTCATAAAATATATGACTAAGCTCCAAATGAGGTTTTAACAAGCAAATGGAATACTAATATAAGTGAGTTTCAGTCAAGAAATTATTTCTCATTAAAGGCATTTAAAAATAGAAATAAAATATAATCCAAACAATCTCATCATCAACATACTCATGATTTATTTTGCTGGAAAAATTTTTTTAATGCAATAGTTTTCCCTTTCTAAATAAACATGAAGTTTATTTAACTTTTAACTTACCCTGCTCTGATTTGGTCTTAAAATATACTTGTAAGTATAACTGTTTCTAATGCTTTTCTCCTAAGGGCAAATAAAAAGTAATGTAATTCTGAAGAGAGAAGATTTGTCCTCCAAGCAAATTAATCTGCTTATGTGATAAAATTAATAATGCATTTTAATTTGAAATACACAAATGGACTTATTTCCCAATTTCTCTTTTCTAAAATTATAAATGCTGCTTTCCACAAATATAAATACTTTAGCTAAATGGGAAATTTTATCACAGGTCTATAGAACGTTTTATGATTTGTCATTCTCCATTTGTACCTGAATGCAAGTTGACAAATATGTTACAAATATACCAATTTTTATTACTTGAATTATAGGTAAGATATACTAGGACTGTAAGATAGACCACATACTGTCTTGTAAGTATTCTTACATTATTTAATCCTTTAGTATGATTATGTTTAGGTCTTTGCAAATTGCAATTTATTCAAATAGCAATTAATTGTTGCATAGTTAAGCAAAAATTACCATCCTCAACCACAAAATTACTGATCAACATCATTTTTTATAGTTTTAGTAAAGATGGGTTTTCACCATGTCGGCCAGGCTGGTTGCCAACTCCTGACCTCAAGTGATCTGCCGGCCTCGGCCTCCCAAATTGCTAGGATTACAACCACTACGCCCAGTCCCAAATGTTTCTCTTTAAGGCATGGGTTCAAGAAAGCAAATATGAATTTAAAATAGTTAATTTGTTGAATGTTACCAGAGAAACATCTATGCATGTGGGGGTCGAGGATGTGATTATTAACTACATAAGGTGTTGTGGCAAATGAAGGCTATATTGCAGAAATAATCATACAACAATTTCTGAAAGATGAATGAGAGGTACCTGGATAAAGCTGAGTGAAGAGGGAAAAGGAATGCATGTAAAGGGCGCAAGCAAAAAATGAACTTCATTACTCACGAGAAGTCTACAATTGATAATACTTGAAATTAGCTTTGTACCAAACTATGCCAAAGGAGTACTTTTTTTTTTTTTTTGCTGGTTTGTCTGTTTGCTTTCTTTGTGGGGAGCATTGAGCTAGTTATTAAGGTTAAAAATGCCAAATTAGAGATTTTGATTTACCTCTAGATATCAATTATTATATTATTTTTACATTTCTACATAATAAATCACCACACACTTAGAAGTTTAAAACAACACATATTTATGATCTTATAGTCTTTGGGTCAGGAATCGTAACACATCTAAACTGGGTCCTTTATTAAGGGTCTCCCAGTCATTGCAATCATTGTCTTGACTCAGGCCATGGTTTCATCTGAAGTCCAGGGATCCTCTAAAAGCTCATGTGGTTGTTAGTAGAACTCATTTTTTCTTTAGATGCAGAAATCATGGTGGTGGGATCCCTCACTACTAGAAAGAGTCTCCAGTCTCTAGACCCTCTTTCAAAAGGGATCATCCGATTATGTGATGCCTATCGAGAATAATTTCCCTATTATCTGATGAGAGATCTAAATAAAGTCTGCAAAATATCTTCACCGTTGTCAAATAATGAAGCCTAATCTCGAGAGTAACATCCCATTCTCTTTCCCATATTCTGTTGCCTTATTCTGTCTAGAAGGAAGTGACAGGTCTCACCCACAATCCAACAATCCAGGGGAAGCCATTGTCCAATGGCATGGTCATTGATTGTGGCATTGCTTACCACAATAACGAAAATGGCAATACATTCTCAATGTTTTAAAAATTCACTCACTTACATATTCAACAAAATTCCATAGAGCAATTATAAGACATGTTTCTATTTGCAGAAGATACTCATAGTGAACAAACTGAATAGAGTATCTGTACTCCTACTCTTTACACTTTGACAAGGTATAAGATCTAAGCATTGACACTTGACATGAAATCAGAAAATGAAGAAAGCTGTGAGGAAAAATAAAGCAATGCACCTAATTAGAGAGTTATAGGGGTAATATTATTTTAGACAGAAAGAACAGAAAGCATCTCTCCGGACAATAGTATTTCAGAACTAACTTGAAGAAATGAGAGTCCATGGCATATATCAAGAAGCATTCCAGGAAGAGGAGACATCAAAGGCCACAGGGCAGTGCGCTTAGGAATAGGAGGGAGGCTAAGGAAACTCATCCAAAATGAGAAAGGAGAAGAGGTTAGGAGATTGTATGAGGTTCCTTTCAGAGGTATGATAATGGAAAACCAAAGGGGGACTCTTATTTTATGTTACATGTGATGCAAAGTCCCTTGTGCTGCAATGTTGAAGAATGAAGTGAAAAGAAGTCCTACATTGCTAGGCTTTTAGATGAATTGTGCATACTGTGTGGAAATTCAGTTTGAGGGGCAAGATAGGAAATTTACAAGGCATTTTGGTATTGAATATAATAGTTCAAGGAAGGATGATAACACTTGTAATCACAAATACAATGAATAAAAACAAACCAATCTATAACTTACGGAAATCATTTCACATTAATGGCCTCAATACCTGACAGCTTCTAAAACATACAAATGTTTCTTTTGGACCTCCCATGTGTCTCTGCTTTTCTCCACATCTATTTGCATTCTGGAAGGCCTCTAATTTTGTGTTATGGTTCATCTCCATAAAGACACAGTTGGTTTTGTGTCCCCTGCCATGGGTTAATCTATAATTGTTTTCTGAATGACTGGTGACACAATTATAGGGAACATAAATTTAGGTAAAGGTGAATATTTTGGTAAAGGAGAATATGCTGCCAAAATTCAAGAAAATAAGTTTTCAACATCCTATTCCTTATGAAGGAACATGGCAATAGAAAAATAAAACACTTTGAAATCTATATAACCGTAATGTATAGTATAGTATTTACTAATAGAATATATCCTATTTATTTTGCCGTTTGCTTCAGTTATTTTTTTTATTTCTGTTAAACAATCAAGCTCTTTTCTTTTTTAAAGAGCTTATAAATATTTGATGAGTTTTTAGCAAAAGGCTATTTTTGGTTTGTTCTTACCTCATGGCATGCTAGAAAATTCTACTTTTCTCCTACAGTGAAATAATGTAAATGACATGAACCAAGCAGTGAGATTTTGGTGTAAGGATAGCTTATCTAGTTTTCAATAGACTTTCCAACAAATATTTCCAAAAAAAAAAAGTTTTTTATCTTTTTTTTTTTTTTTTTTGAGGTGGAGTTTCACTCTTGTCACCCAGGCTGTAGTGCAATGGCACAATCTCGGCTCACTGCAACCTCCGCCTCACGAGTTTAAGCAATTCTGCTGCTTCAGCCTCCCAAGTAGCTGGGATTACATGCACCCGCCACCATGCCTGGCTAGTTTTTGTATTTTTAGTAGAGATAGGGTTTCACCATGTTGGCCAGGCTGATCTTGAACTCCTGACCTCAGTTGATCCACCCACCTGGGCCTCCCAAACTGCTAAGATTACAGGCATGAGCCACTGTGCCTGGCCCAAAGCAAGCTTTATAAAATGAGTACTATGTGTGAAAATAGTTCTTATCAAATTTTGGATTTCAACGGAGTATAAAACAATATGGATTGGTTCTATAAAGGCTCCCAAACATCGCTCTGCCAACAAGCTGGTGAAGCTAATTAATGTAAGAGAGCATTCCTACACAGAGTGTTTCTGAAGGCAGTATCAGTAACACAATTTAGTGAGTGTCATAAAAATTGGAACTCATGATGACTAAAACAATGAAATGTGATCTTTTATGTGTCTACACTTATGACACCCACTGATCTTGAGCCTTATGCATTTCAAGAAACTGGATATTGGGGGTGTCTAGAAACAGCAATTGCTAGGCACTCAGTACAGGGCTGGTATTAGAGTAGTTACTTTTTGTTGTTTTTATTTCCATAGAATTAAGTGCTTTCCCCCTACACATTTAAATTTTGATTTATACATGCAATGACTGTCTTAATTTGGTGGAGGGATATCTAAATTTTGTAAAATAAAAATTTACATTAAAAATGATTTGAAATCTTTAAGCCACAAACTGCTTCATTGATTTTACTTGACTTTTCTCTAATAACACATTTGATTATCTGCTTGTTTTTCCAATTCTTTGTGTTTAGCTGTATACTCTACCACTTGCGGTGTGCATATATACACAAGATTTTTTTTGTTGTTGTTGTTATTTGAAGTTTAAATACATAGGTTGGGTTAAATTTATTTTTAAAGTCATATTATGTTTTATTTTTAATGTTATATGTTGACAACTCAGAAAAAGTCATATTGACTGGACATGCATGTTAATACCAAACATTTAATATTCTACAATTCTAACTGAAATATGAAGAAAAATTGGTCTTACCCTGATACATTTTATAGAAATTGTATGTGTTTTTATTTCATATAGAAACTAATTACTTAGCTATAGTTGACTCGTTTTGATTAAATATGACAGTATCTATTCCATATGCTCAGACCATTCACATTAAATGTTAGCATTGAAATGGTTGAGTTAAAATCTACCACCTTTCCATATCTTTTCTGTTTGCCACCTTTTCTCTTTATTTTATCTTTTCTTTTCTCAATTATATTAATCAAACATTTTTAAGGATTCTACACTATCACTTTTAGTGACTTATTATGTTTAGTTCTTTTTGTCATTCTTGTTATTATTTTTTGATCATGCCCTAGTGTTTACAATATATGTCTTTAATTAATTAGTGTCTACTTTCAAATAATATTACAAAATTTCAACTGTATATTCCCAAATTCTTCTTTCCATCTGCCCTAAACACACAATGTGGTACTGCAATATTATCAGTAGTCTTTTCTGGGGATCAATTATAAATGAGTAAAAATGAATGTTTTTGATTCAAATGAATTCTACCATCATCATTCCATTTCCATTGATATTAGTTTCATTTTATATATCCAAATTCTGACATTTTGTTTTTTCCTGAAGAAATTTTTCTTAATTTTTTACAAAGTAGATATGTTGTGATTAATTTCTAAAGTTTCTGTTTTGTCTGAGAAAGTTATCACTTCTTTTTCAATTTTGGAAGATATTTCATTTGGCTATAGAATTTTGCTAACATGGAGATGTTTAAATTTTTATTTTTTAACACTTTATAGGTGTAATTCTATTGTCTTCTGGCTTTCGTGGTTTTTCCAGTCATGGAGTCTGTTATGTTCAGCCCTCTGTGTCACCTTGAATTTTTGTTCGTTTGTATGTAGCCTGCCTCTGTATTTCATGTTATTTTCTCAGGCTGCTTTCAAGAGATCTAATCCCCGGTTCAGCATCTGAGGGACAGCATGCAAAATAAGAGTCTAATCAAAATTTTCTGTAATAATTTAAGAGCTAAATCCTTAATCCACTGAGTTTGAAGGTTCAGTTTTTCTGTATCAATTATTATGCTGACTAATAAAGTCCCCAACTAGACCATAATCTCCATAGAGATCATGTCAGATGTTATTCTCACTATATTACATAATCAGCATCTAGCACACTCTCTGAAACATAGTATTTGCCCAATAAATATTGGACTGAAAAAATGACATGGACAAACATCTGTAGGCTCTCCTTAAATTATTAATTAAGAATGATGACATTTTAAATCTTAGGCAACAAATGTCATGAAGGAAATAACTAACAAAAATTGCATACTCCTAATTGAAAAGATATAGTTTCACAACCTATGTAAAACAGCATGTGGCCAATTTGTAGGTTTAGCTACTGAAGCATAGGTATAAAATATAATTAAACATTTTTTGTATGTGAAAATATTATTCTAATAAAATGCCCAAATACATGAATATATCTTTAAATGCTGCTCAGTTACTTCTCACAAATGACCAGTTGAAAATAATCTCCAAGGATGCCAAAAGTAATGAAAAGCAAATAAAAAGGAGAACAATAAAGCAAATTGGCCAGGTATATAGCCCACCTTTTATCTGGTGTGTCCTCATGTTGTGTTAAAGCATATAGAAGCAAAGATCACGTAAAAAGCATATTGCCTTTTTATAGCATTTAGGAAACAAGTAATGCTGTATGAACTAGGTTAACCACATTCTGCAAGGTAACTATTTTAAAAATTTTATTATGGCTCAGTAATACGGTACATTATCTAGACCGTAAGGTAGTTGAGCTTCCAAAATATATGTAACATAAGGGAATAATTTTTGTATTGTATTTTCATAGTGTATATATTAAACATGTCATGGTAATTAGTCAACAGATTTGTTCTTATTGAAAAATCATATTCAATAGATATGATTCAATATTCAGTACACATATAACATACATTTAATCAAATACAGCTAAGCAGAAGACAGACAATTTAATATACACTAAGTGAGCTTTCTCTTCCAAAGTGAAAAAGTAAGAAATACAAAGTTTGCGTCCTACTTCCAGATATAAAATTAAAGGTAAATAGATTATTTAATTATATTTTAAACCTCTTTGATAAATTTGAATACTTATTGTGCTTTATGTCATTTATCACATTATTCTTCTATTTTATGGTTTAACTTCACTTTGAGGATATTTTAGGTGCTACAATTACATTGCCAGAGGCTTTTACAAAATATTTCTTAATTAATTAATTAATTAATTAATTTACTGAGATGGCGTCTCACTCTGTCGCCCAGGCAGAGTGCAATGGCACGATCTCGGCTCACTGCAACTTCTGCCTCCTTGGTTCAAACAATTCTCTTGCCTCAGTCTCCCGAGTAGCTGGGATTACAGGCAACTGCCACCATGCCCGGTTAATTTTTGTATTTTTAGTAGAGGCAGGGTTTCACCATGTTGGCCAGGCTGGTCTCGAACTCCTGACCTCAGGTAATCTGCCTGCCTCGGTGTCCCAAAGTGCTGGGATTACAGGCGTGAGCCCCCGCACCTGGCCTTCCTTAAGTATTCTTATGAGCAAACAGAGCAATCCATATAGCAAAAGAAAAACAGTTCTCGAATGATGTTATCTGTAATCTAGATGACAGGGCATCCTCATGAAATGCCAATCGATCTGAGAGAAATAGGATAGTTTAGCAGAAAGAATAGAATAACAGGAAATAAAATGAGATTAGTGATGACTGGTGTAATCCTCAAAAACTAAAATTATCACTAACAAATTTTAAGGTCTTCCAAAAGAGAGGATAATAAATTTACTGGGAAAAAAAGATGAAATAATTTGTAAAGAAAATTTTGAGGAACATGGAAAAAGTCTCATTGGTCGCTCCAAACTGGGACGCAAGGACCACAAAATAGATGAATATTGGGATAAATTAAAATGTGTCCTGGTGGTATGGACGTCAAGAATCTCAGAAATTTATATGGTTCCTGACTTCTGATTTCTTGACTTTAAAATGGTGCCACATTCAGTAGAAACCTTACTTTGATCACCCACACAACCATTCTTTTTTTTTTCTTTCACTTGAATATTTTAGTGCATTATTTAATAAATTACATGAGCTACTGAACACTATTGTAAAATATGCTTTTCATTAGATAATGTTGCCCAACTATAGGCTACTGTAAGTGTTCTGAGTACATTTAAGGTAGTCTAGGGTAAGCTATTTTGTTCAGAAGGTTAGGTGTATTAAAAGCATTTTCAAATTCAAATGGGTGTATTGAGACGTAACCAAATCATAAGCTGAAGATCATCTGTATCCAACCAAATAACCTGTAAAGAATATCAAAAGCTCATGTGAGGTATTATCAAAAGAAATCAACCAAAATATTTAGCAAGGCAGAGTAAATGAGTCAAACAATAAAGATTCCATTTCTGGAAGTGGCAAAATAATCAGAATCAGACTTCCACTCCTATCTAAAAACCAAAAAACAAGACAAAATAACGCATCAGTTTTAAAGACATTGAACATCAAGCAAGCAAAGAGGGTGATCTCTACGACCTGAGAAACAAAGGAACCATACAGTTCTACTAAGTTACTGCCATGGGAAAATTTCCAGGGTGTGTTTTGGGAAGGGTAAGCCTAAGTTGAGCCAAGTTTCTTCCCTGAATTCAAGCTGGTAGGACAAGGAACCAAGACACATAACATTTACAAGAAAGGTGTGATTTTTCTTCTTCTGGTTTATTTTTTATTTGATCTTAAGATCTGTTTGTTGAGGGTAGCCCTAAGTCAAAAATAGCCACTCCCTTGAACAGCTCTCACTGGAAGGAAAGTTGGTTCAGATGGTGGCTGGGATTGGTCAGGTGAGACATGGTGGGGAGGCAATACAACAAATATGTAGAAAGTAGAAGCAGTATTATCAGATGCATATTATTACTACAGCTCCGGGGAGAAGAGGGTATTGTGGTTTTCAGCACCACTGGGAAGTGGGGAGTTGTCTGAGACAAGCCTGCTCAATCAGCAGGTAGGGAGCAGGAAAGAAAGATTGAGGGACTTGTGGGTTGAAGCCTTTATTGGGGTCCAGGGTGTTGCCCAAGCAGATTTCCCACTTGGAGTTTGGTGGATTTAGAGCAAGTAGGCACAAGTTTCTGTGCAGTCACTCTGTGACTGAGAAATAGTCACTGTAGCAAATCTCCACAGTCCTTGCTGGTGTGAGGGTCAGTAGGGCAAGTCAATTAGGTTGCACATAGCTGTGCCCTAGGGAGTTTACCACCAGGAGGTGGTTGCATAAGGCAGATATCTGGATCGACCGCATTAAGAAACTGGGAGGAAGCTGAGAACTGGAAACTGTATCAGAGTTAACTAAGTCTTGCTTCTAGTATGAGAAAGTTTAACTTATGTTCAAAACAAATGTCAAGGCAGCATAAAAGTAGAGAAACTCACTATAGCAAAGTAAGAGAAGGGAAGAATTTCGAACTACGGAGTCCATCTCCAGTCTTTAGCTGATGAACACATGTATGTGAGGAAAGCCCACCCCAAAGGATTAGAGGGAAAAGTCTTCTGAGATCACACAAGCCTATAAATAATTCAGGATCCCATCAGCTAGAGCAGAAAACCCCATCACTGAGAAGCATTGGGCTAAGCGCTCAAAAAGACAATGTCTAATAGTTAGGAAGAAGTTAGACCTAGAAGAAAGAATGTTCTGGTTCCGGATATCAAAGCACGAAAGCAAATATTGAAAGGATCACACTGTTTACAGGTTATTTGACTGTATACAGAACAAACCTGATGAACATTTGTGTGTATCCAAAAATGTCAAAAAACAAACAAGGCAAAAGTTACAATAACTTTATTGTAAATTGACATTAAATTTAAAAACTTTCATGGATATGTGCAGTAATAACTAAAGGGGCAAATACTCTGTATTGAAAGTTACCAGGCATCTAAAGCAGAAAAAAATCGTAATAAAGAAAAAATGAAATTAGTCAGAATTAATATAGAAATAATGTGGATGAGATGAGGTAATTAATAAACAAGGACATTGTTAAAGTAAATTAAATGAAGGCCAGGCCTGAGGAATTCCTCAAAAGACAAAGCCAGGCAGGCCTCTTAAGCAACATTAACTTTGCTTGGTTTGCAAACTTAAGCGAAACTTAACTGGAGCTATTTCTTGTAAAAGTCTAAATTAAAGAAAACAATTTAAGCTCAACCAATCAGTAGGGGCTAACTAACTTAAAACTGTATAACTAGAGACTTCCCAACAAGATAAAACGCATATTTTTGTATTTGCAACTGTATAACTGTAATGAATCAAATATTCTCTTTCCTTTACTACTTGTTTATTCTGTAAAAGCCTTCCCTTTGTGTTAACTCTGTGGAGCTCCTGAACCATTTCTGCTTTAGAGTTGTCAAATTTGTGAATTGTGTTTGCTTAGATAAACACATTAAAATTTTACAGTGCTTCAGTTTGCCTGTTGACCTATTGCATGGTTTAACATTAAAACAGTTATTAATATTGTATATGTTATGCTCATGAACCCAGAGGAAAAGTTGAATTTTTAGTAGCTATATGGAGATATAAGATATGTAATGTGTAAACACGTTATATATATATGATGGCAGATATAAAACCTACAAAGTCTAAGGATGTAAACATTTTAGGATGATCTTAATGGCATATTAGATATTGTAGCTGTAAGACTAGTAAGGTTAAAAATATAGCAATAAAAGTTTTTCGGCCGGGCGTGTGGCTCATGCCTGTAATCCCAGCACTTTGGGAGGCCGAGATGGGCGGATCACGAGGTCAGGAGATCGAGACCATCCTGGCTAACACAGTGAAACCCCGTCTCTACTAAAAATACAAAAAAATTAGCTGGGCATGGTGGTGGGCACCTGTAGTACCAGCTACTCTGGAGGCTGAGGCAGGAGAATGGCGTGAACCCAGGAGACGGAGCTTGCAGTATGCCGAGATCACGGCACTACACTCCAGCCTGGGCAACATAGCGAGACTCAGTCTCAAAAAAAAAAAAGTTATGCTTTTTAAACTTTACAATGGAACACATAAGAAAAAGACACACAAACAAAAATAACAGTGATCTTTAACAAGATACCTGTCTAAAATATGTTGCATAAAATAAGAGGTGGAGAAAATTTAAGAGTTTAGAAAAATAAAGGCCGAAAAATTTGGCAATTTAATGACAAATACATGATCAAGAAACTCCAACCCGTCACCCCCAAAACAGACATGTAAAATGTCTACCTTAAGGCATGTGGCAGTGAAATACTAAGAGAAATTTTAAAAGAAGCCAGAAAAAGACATATTTCATACAGAAGAAGGAGGATTAGAATTACACTCGATTTTCTCTCCAGAGGAATGCAAACAAAAAGACAACCAACATCTTAAAGTACTGAAAATAAATAATGCAAGACAAAACTTAGAATTCTATACTCAGGGAACATATCTTTCAAAAATCAAAGACTTATTTGGAATATACAATTGGAAAATTTTATCACAAGCAGAACTACATTAAAAGTCTTTAAAGCAGAAGAAAAATGACAACCTAGAGAAATATCCGTCTTTAAAAGAATGAAGAGCATAAGAATTGGTAACTGTGGCTACGTCTAAATACTTGTTTTGCTTATTATATGTCTTACCCCATTTAGTGTTGCTATAAGAGAAGACTCGAGGCTGGGTAACTTAGAAAGAAAAGAGATTTGTTTGACTCACTATTCTGTTGGCTAGAAAGTCCAAGAAGCTTGACACTGGCATCTGCTTCTTTAAATGTCTATATTAAAGAAATATTAAAAAATGTATATCTATATAAAAATACAGCATATCACAATATGACAAATGAGATCAAAATTCCATACCAGTAAATACAAATTAGTTTAAGATATTGACTTTTTAAAAGATTTCAGTAGCGAATGAAGCAGAATCCAGCCTCGCCAGCTGCATACAGAAGACACTGAAAACAATGTGATTCAAAAAGTTTAAAAATAAAAGGATAAGCAATGTGTAGCAGACAAATGCAAATAAAAAGAAATGTCATATATTGACATTAAACGAAGTGGAATTTATAAAAATATGATATTGGACGAACAGGGCATGTAATAGTGAATCCAACAATAAAAATTAAAATACAAAAATATTAATATCATTGAACTAAAAAAGTAATATTTATTTATTTATTTATTTATTTATTTATTTATTTATTTATTTTATTTATTGAGACAGGATCTCACTCTGTTATCCAGGCTGGAGTGCTGTGGCACGATCTCTGCTCACTGCAACCTCTGCCTCCTGGGCTCGAGCGATCCTCTCACCTCGGCCTTCCGAGTAGCTGGGACCATATGCAGGTGCCACCATGCCCAGCTAATGCAGTAATTTTTATAAGGCATAAACAGGAGCAAAAGAAAGCAGAAATAAAATAACAAATAACAAATGATTTTAATGCACTTCTCTAGAGAGATATAGGAAAAGAAAGTTTAGTAAATAGCATAATCAATAATGATGGCCTTTATGAATTCAACTTGATATTTTTATCATACATAGTATCTATTTGATTCAATTTTACATAAAAGATTATAAAAATTAACCACATACTAGTCCAAATAAAATACCAGTGAATTCTAGAAGTAGGAGTAAATACTAACAGCTTTATTTGCAATAAAAATAGTAATTAATGAAAAATCTTATCGTTTGTGTACTGACACAATAACCTTCATTTGTTGTGTGTGTTTATACACACACAAATTAAAAGATACAATAAAAAGGATGATACAATTTACAATAGCAACAAACATGATTAGAACACCTAGACATAAGAATAACAAGGTCTAAGGTATATAAAAGAAAATACCTAAACAGGATTGTGATGACTAAATCTGATATAGTAAATATGTTGACTTGAAGAGATGAAAAAATACTACATTCTGGAATAGGAGAACAAAATCATGATGAGGCCCATTCTTATGTTAATGTATTAATCTACAGCAATCCACATTAAATAAACAATTGTAACTCAATAGCAATAATCATTCAATGACAAGGCATGGGTCTCTATATACAATTTTTCAACCAAATCTAATAGAATTTCTTAGAAGATTTACAGATTCCATGTATTCAACAAGAAATGCAAATGTGAAATTGGTACATCTGAAGAGTCACAGAAAACAATTAAAGGTGAACTGGTAATTTCAAATAAATATAGGAACTAAAATATCAAGATTTCCCAGGCCACAGACATGAAAATTTTAACATCCAAGAGTCAAGTTGAAGGCAAATTACTAAAACATATTAACTGCACAAACTTCACAGGTTTATGCTGATACATACACGGAGAACAAAAATATCCAAAAATTTGACTTTCTTTTTTTTTTTTTTTTTTTAAGACAGAGTCTCGCTGTGTCATCCAGGCTAGAGTACAGTTGCGCAGCCTCGGTTCACTGCAACCTCTGCCTTCCAGGTTCAAGCGATTATTCTGCCTCAACCTCCTGAGTAGCTGGGACTACAGGTACGTGCCACCATGCCCAGCTAATTTTTGTATTTTCAGTAAAGACAGGGTTTCGCCATATTGGCCAGGCTGGTCTTGAACTCCTGACCTCGTGATCTGCCAGCCTCGGCCTCCCAAAGTGCTGGGATTACAGGCGTGAAAATTTTTTTAAGTCAAAACAAAAAGTGCCATGGAAGCCACTAGAAATAAATTGATGCAATTTTCCTAGTCTCATGCTGGCAGCTAAAGAAAACGAAAAAGAAAAGTTTCAGGTCTGTGTTTCCAGTAGAGTAAGTATTTCCTGGATATCAAATAGCCTCAGTAAATAGAAAAATAGTTTAAAGGAAAAGTTTACGTAGTAATTGTGGAAGGAAGACTGAAAGAAAAATCACAATTCTACAACTCCCAATGAAATAAAAATTTCATGAATCAAGGAAATGAAAATTTCATAGAAAATTAGCAGTGGAGAAATCAGGATCTCAACATCTGGACCTATGGTTCAATTTAATGTCACCAAAAGTGGGGCAGGTGTCACGCTATTGTTAGGTTATGTGGTGTAAATTGCAACCCCTAAAAAGTTCTCCTGCCAAAACTGAATCCAGTCAAGTTTGTAGAGCAACTTTTATTTACAAGAAATGCTGTAGATAAAGAAACAAATTTTATAATACCACAGAGATATTTTATGTTTCATTACAGATGCCCCATTTATACTTTTGTGGTGGTGATAAGGTAACAAATTAACAAATTCACTCTGTACAAACAACATTGAAAACATATTTTCACTTCAGAACACCCCAAATATGTTCTTTTTGGGGGAGAAGAGGTGGGGTGAGAGCTTTTTATTATTTATGTATTTATTTATTTGAGATGCAGTCTAGCTCTGTCACCCAGGCTGGAGTGCAGTGGCACAGTCTCAGCTCACTGCAACCTCCCCTCCTGGGTTTAAGTGATTCTCCTGCCTCAGCCTCCTGAGTAGCTGAGAATACAGGCACGTGCCACCACAGCCGGCTAATTTTTGTATTTTTAGTAGAGATTGGGTTCCACTATGTTGGCCAGACTGGTCTTGAACTCCTGACCTTGTGATTCACCCACCTCAGCCTCCCAAAGTGCTGGGATTACAGGTGTGAGCCACCGCGCCCAGCTGAGAACTTGTTTTATTTAGCACACCTGAAATGGCATCTCAGTAACAGTATCTAATTGCCTTTTTCATTTCATTTTGTTTTATTTTATTTTCTGGGATACATGTGCAGGACATGCAGGTTTCCTACATAGGTAAGCATGTGCCATAGTGGTTTGCTACACCCGTCAACCCATCACCTAGGTATTAAACCCCACATACATTAGCTATTTATCTTGATGCTCTCCCTCCAACTCCTCCCTGACAGGCCCCAGTGTGTGTTCCTACTCTTCTTGTGTCCATGCCTTCGCATTGTTACGCTCACACTTATAGGTGAGAACACAGGGTGTTTGCTTTTCTGTTCCTATGTTAGTTTGCTGAGGATAATGGCTTCCAGTTCCATGCATGTTCCTGCAAAGGACACGATCTTGTTCCTTTTTATGGCTCCATAGTATTTTATGGTGTATATGTGCCACATTTTCTATATCCAGTCTATCGTTGATCGGCATTTGGGTTGATTCCATGTCTTAGCTATTGTGAATAGTGCTGCAAAGCTCAACATCACTGATCATTAGAGAAGTGCAAATCAAAACCACACTGAGATGCCATCTCATTCCAATCACAATGGCAATTATTAAAAAGTCAAGAAGCAATAGATAGATGCTGGTGAGGCTGTGGAAAAATAGGAACACTTTTACAGTGTTGGTGGGAATGTAAATTAGTTCAACCATTGTGGAAGACAGTGTGGAAATTCCTCAAAGACATGGAACCACAAATACCATTTGACCCAGCAATCGCATTACTGGGTATATCCCCAAAGGAATACAAATCATTCTATTATAAAGATACATGAACAGATATGTTCATCAAATATGTTCTTAAATAACTTCTCAACAAAACATGAAAATAGAGCAATTGGGAATGACAATATGGTAATGGAACACTAGAGTGGTGATCTATAACATCTCTTCCTTTACTTTATCTCAATCACAGCCCTTGGCATATCTCTACAGAATTCTTTGTGATCAAGAAAGCAAAATTTGAAAATCAGTGCAACAGAAAGCTAGAGATGGGAATTTCCAGCCTTGTAAAAGCAGGATAAATAGGTTTTGAGATTTATTCTACACAAACACAACTATCATCAATAATAATGTATTATATATTTTTACATGACTAAGTGTAAATTTCATATCTCACCATAAAAATGATAGACGGGTAAGGTGATGGATTATGTTAATTAGCTTTATTTAACTATGTAACATTGTATGCACATATCAAGACATCGCATGATAACTCAAATATATAAAACTATGATTTGTTAATTTAAAAAGCAGAATAAATTTTTAAAAATAAAATTTAATTGTTTTGCTTTTAGAAAACACAGCTAATTTGGAACTGACTTTTAAATCATCATTTTGCTGCATAGAAAAATAATTTTCTGAAATCTTGTGCTCATTTAAGAGGATTTTAAAAAATGTCAGATGAGGTATTATGGGAGTCCAGGAATGAGAGCTGACACATTGAGCTTAAAGGAGGGTTTGCATTTGAAACTAGGAGAGTCATACCCACTAATTAATTTACATTGAAGTTGGAGGAGAAGCTGAAGATGGACACAATGGTGACATAATTTACTCATTTAGAAAACTAGACCAATAATGAGTAAGTAGGAATAAATGGAAAAATGTCCTATTATTCCTATTCACAGCAGTTTCATAAATTAAAGGATAAGCCAAAAACCCAGAAAAGTTGACTAACTGACAATTGAATAATTGGTAAGTAAATGGTTTAATACATCTCAAAAATAAAAAAAAAACTATTTTAAAACCATCTAATTGAAATGCAATTAATAACATTAATGTAATCTTTAGATTATCCTCTCATTGGGGATAGTAAAAAGGGAAGTACAATTATTTTATGCACGCAGTTTCCAAAAATAGACTAGAACACAGAAAGTTAAAAGACTTGTAATTTCTGAACAACATTGTGCTTGTAATGTAGAAGATACGGATATTTTAAAAGTTCTATGCTTATTTTATGATATTGAACCATAAACACATAATATTTTAAAATTACACACTAAAGTTCTAAAGTAAATATTTCTCACATTCGTTGTAACTTTTAAAAAAGAAATTATGACTAATTAATAGAGTTATGCCTCTTTACATGACCTTTCTTCCTTATTCAAAAAAGGTCACTGCACACAGAACTTGATGGGTGTTCTGTTTTATAAATTTTACTATGCATATATGTATGTATTCCAAAAATTATAATTTTGTCCTGTAACCTCCAATTTGTTTTCATGATTTTGATAAAAACGATCTACAGATTATTCACTTTAATTGGTATATAATATCATAAAAACACATACATACATGTTTATATGGGTATATATGATCCTATTGAATAACTACATATGTAGTTGATATGTTAGAAGAGGGTGCCTTTTCCACACCTGTGATTTCCTTGAAGAGGCATTTTCCCAAAACCAACATCACCTCTTTCTTTTTATTTAGTTAATACTAATTCAGCCCTTGGGGTATTGAAGTATTTAATTAGTTAATGTGAAAAAATAACAAAGCCTTTTTGGTCAGTTATACTGTGTTTCTTTTGGCACTAAGGCTGTGTACAGAGAGAACAAGTTGTCCTCATCTCTTCCATATTGTCTGATCTTATCTGGTAGGTCTCTTTCATCCAGGGACTGCCACAGACCAGCATTAACCAGCAGCTGAGGTATAAGTCTGCCCTTTCCAGGGTATCCAGAAACAGATACGCTTAGCACTCATACTCTGTTGTATACTAAGGATTCGAGAAAATGTCTGATATTTTAGACCCTAACTCCCATTTTTTTTTCCTGTGTTCACAAGCTGGTCTGGAAATTTTTGTGCTACCCATTGGTAATCTTCAGTTATACTTTTTACTAATGTTACTAATATAAATGATGCTACTGTGAACACTCTTGTACATGTCTCAATAGCTTATGTGAGATCCTTTCTGCAGCATATGTTCTAAATATACAACTATATAAAAATATTTTAGAAGTGTATCGAAATTCTATTTTACTGATTATTTCTGCATTGCTTTCCAAAAACATTACACCTATTTACAGATCTCGTATTTCTGTTTCACATCCTGTTTTCCCTATTCTTCAACACTTGTAATTCCCATATATTAATTTGTATATATTTCTTTGAAACATATACTTTTTATGTGTTGCATTTTTGTTTATTATGTGTGCCTTTATTCATTCGTGTTTAAGAAGTTTTATAAAATAATTGCTTGTTTTTGGAAGATATATCATTAAAAAATAAATAGGTGTACGTTGTAGAAATTGTGATAAAAGATGAGATGTTTGGGTATGAGTTCTATCAGTGTGCATGACATCCTACTACTCATTGCTTTCTAAATTCCTGAAACATAAAGAAAAGTAACTTAATAGAAATTATGTAGTTTTCAAGCAAGGACTTTAAATTTTGTGCCTCATCAATATCTCTAGTTTTAGATTATTTATAATTTTCAATTTCAAAGTGAAGTTTCCAAGGAAAATTGGATGATGGACTGACAATGCATACGTAGTGAATTATAGCTGAAATTATGCTACTCTTAACTGTAACTTAAATATATATTAGAAGATAAATGATTGTCCTAATCAGTGATAAAAGATTTATGTTTCATGAATACTTTTGTAAGAGGATAGAGAGAATAAAAAAACATAGCATTTACCATTTCTGGGTTTTAGTTTATTTGAAAATACAGAATTAAATAAAACATCACATATGAAGAGGTTATGACCTTGGTAATCTCAACTTTGGAATCAACTGAAAAGTCAACATAGAAAAATATTATTTGTGTTATCAGAATACATTTCATTGTTAAAACATTTTTGGTGTTTTTTGATGTCTTCAGTCTGTCACCACTAACTGTTCATTTGAACACAATTTTAAGGGACTCATCTTTCCACGTCTCATGGAACAGATTTCAAGTGACAGAAGCAGGCGCATTTACCTCACTAAAAAGTGACTGCTAGAATCTGACACAGTGTGAAACAAATAGAAAAACAGTAAAAATGAGCATTAGCAATACAGTTTTGTAGAACGATATGATAGTAGAATCAGGGTTAAAAGCTTTTTGCATTGTTAGTTCTTCAGAAGTTAATTTTTGTTTATTATCTGTCCAGCTTAACTGCTATGAACTTCTAATGCTCTTCAAAGTTCTAAGCAAACAATTATAGAACATTTTATTCCTAAGATAAGTCCTCTACCTATATTTATATAATATAGAGAGTAACTTATTCGTTTCTTGTAGCTTTTATAAAACAATAATTACATGTCATTTATTTTAAAGTGGTTCCTAGATGTGTATATTTGAATCACACATTTAAAACAAATGTGTGTCAAAATTCTCTCCAATGACTGAACTGTACACCTCACAAATGAAAATAATATCATCATCCTGGGTGCACATGAAAGGGGGGGAAAACACAGATGTGCACATACACAGATGAAACTTCTTTTCAAGTTTTAGAGCTTTGTTTTTTATTTCAATTTTTTTTACCATTTTATTACATTTGAATCTATTCCCTAGTTTCTCTCAATATGCATGTAAGAAAAAGCCCTTATTCCTTCATATATTTGTCTCTTTGATCTTTGCGAATGTTTGTTGACTTTGTCTACCTCTTTGAGCTCATTATTCCTCTGCCTAAATATGTTCACCGCATTGCTTATGCTCTTGAAGATGCCATAGTTGTGGCTTTTATTTCTCAGAATTTTAAAATTAATACCCTAATTATGTATTCATTTATGTAACAATTGACCATATTTTTTGACACAAGACAAGCTTGGTATTGTCAGGGGAAGGATAAGGTATGGTCACATTCTTATGCAAATTACAATGAACCATTTTGGATAACAGTAGGAAAAGTATGTGACAAATAGTATCACATGAATTCACAAGAATGGGAAAATATAATCATTCCGTGTCATTAAAAACTGTCTTTTTTAGAAGCCTACAATGGAGCTAATATGTGTGAAGGGAAAGATCCAGGTAGTGGAATTCATGAGAGTAAGGGATAAACATCTCATGAAATCTGTATGAGCAGGTTAATCAACAAAGGCAGAGTAAAAAATGATTTTTACATTTCTTCAGCATAACAATAAGAGTTTTCCTCTAGGTTGAATAGTGCGATTAAATTCAGGCCTAGTTTTATTATTTTTTGCAACTATAGGATATTTATGTGAACAGTTCCAGTAGATTGGTCCATGTTTGGCTCCGTTATTCAAGAAATAGATCTATACTGAAAATGTAAAATTTGAAAATTGCACATTTCCCTTTAATTGTGTCTTGTGACACTTGTCACAATATTAAATAATCATGTTCATAATTTGTAAACAATCGTCCCTATGGAAATGAACGCCCCCTGAGGAAAGGGAACATGTCTTCTTCTTGATCGACATTTTTCTTTCTATTGAAATAGATTGTCAGCCATGAAAGTGAAAAAAAGTTCACAATTAAAATGTTTAGAGTGGGAGGAAAAAGATAATTTCAGCAGTTGTTAAACAATAGTACACAATGCCACTCTGTGAGGATGTTATTGTTCAATGATAATTTATGAATACTATGAAGATGTAAAGAAAGGATCTGTAGACAGTACACAGGAAAAGAAAAATCAAAAAAGTAAAGTGAATTAAACAGAGTTACAAGAAAGTAAATCAAACTTAAATGAGAGGTAATTGTCAAAGGCAGACTGTAGAAAGAAATATATCTTTCACTGCTCAATCATAGAAAACAAATTGTTGATTAGTTTTTACCAACTTTACTTGTGCTAAGATATATAAATATCCACTTTCTTATCTACTTTCCTCCCTTTGAACATTCTGTGGAATAAGATTTGTAATAAGTACTACAAATAATTGGAAGTTATTTCATATGAAATACTTATATAAGGTAAAACATATTTCATTAAGACAACAAGGGGTACTCAAACTTTTAATAGTTAGTTTATCTGTATTCAAATTGCAACAACAATTCTGACATACTTGAAATATATTCTTATCAAAGATACATTTTTAATAATTTTAAAATAAACTATAATTAAATCGCCTTTTACTGGTTTTAGTCATGTTTCTTCCAATCTGACCTGCACATAGAAATTCATAGACCAAGATTCATAAACTAGGAAATACGCAAAAAATTTAATATATAGACAGCTTCTCTTCTTTTGAAATTCTTACAGATTCCAATTTCTTTCCAATAATGGCTGAACAAAAACTGTTTAAAACTTTAAACTTTAAAAATCTTTAAACTTTAAAACTCCCTAGAGCAACCTTTATCATTCATACATTCTTTTCCTGTACTAGGAAGAAAATCAAACTTTTTTGTTGTTGTTTGTTTTTGAGATGGAGTCTCACTCTGTCCCCCAGGCTGGAGTGCAGTGGTACGATCCTGGCTCACTGCAACCTCCGCTTCCTGGGTTCAAGCGATTCTCCTGCCTCAGCCTCCCGAGTAGACCAGGCCTGGATAATTTTTGTATTTTTATTAGAGGCAAGGTTTTTCCTTGTTGCCCAGACTGGTCTCAAACTCCTGAACTCAGATGATCTGCCCGCCTCAGCCTCCCAAAGTGCTGAGATTACAGGAATGAGCCACTATGTCCAGTTCAAATTTTTAAAAATGGACAAAAATGTGGAAGGTTATTATAAGCTCTGGTAAAATGAGAATTAACACTTGTATAGTGCAAATTCAATTTCCATTGAATACCTGAAAGTGAAGAGAAAGTATCTGGGGATATTTGAAACAGACATTAAAATAAAGGAAATAAAAATTTTGAAACATTAGCAAATTATATTTTTATTCATATTAAAGAATGGAGTGTGTTTTCATATTATTGACTAAGTTTTGAATGGGAAGTCAGTACCCTATAAATTTGTAGTTATGTGTCTACCTTTACTCCAATGAGATGGACTAGAGCAGCAGCCCCCAGACAATCTCTAAATCATGGAACTTCTCCTCTAGATTTTCTGTGGGAAACTGAGACTCATGGTAGGATTACTGCCCCTTGCCAAGAAATCACAATTGCAATTTCCTTAACGCGATCCCAGAGGAGATTATGACAGAAATTTGCATGACCCAAATAATGGACACAGAGTCAAAGAGCACCGAATGGGAAAAAGCTGAACTTACAGAAAGAGACACGATCTGGATCCACAACATTTTCGGGAGAGGTTTACCACATTTGAATCCCATCTGAAGGCATCCTTTACCTGCCTGGAAAAGTTTGACTCAACAACAGAATAATCAACTAATTGCTGAAGCACTTTACCTGGTCCCTGGACAACATCACTACTGCTGTCCAAAGGATGACCCACCAATTGGAAGAAATCCAGCCGACTGTCCCCTATAACCACATCAGTCTCTGTACGATCCTTTCTGCAGAAGAGGAAGTTGCACAATAATCTGAAGTGACCACTGCACTATTTTCCACATCAATCTAAGTGACATTTTTGTCACAATAAGAAACACTTGGCCGGGCACAGTGGCTCACGCCTGTAATCCCAGCACTTTGGGAGGCCAAGGAGGGTGAATCATGAGGTCAGGAGTTTGAGACCAGCATGGCCAACGTGATGAAACCCCATCTCTACTAAAAATACAAAAATTAGCTGGGTGTGGTGTCGTGCACCTGTAACCCCAGCTACTCGAGTGGCTGAGGCAGAAAAATCGTTTGAACCGGGAGGCAGAGGTTGCAGCGAGCCGAGATCGCACCATTGCAATCCAGCCTGGGCAACAAGAGTGAGACTCCATCTCAGGAAAACAAAAACAAAAACAAAAAAAACCCCCGAAATATTTGAAAGATGAATGAAGAAATTCATCTCATCACCGCTGTCATATTGACACCACCACTGAGGAAAGAAGAGAGGTTCTAGGAGTTTTCTTGAGCCCTTTTAGGCCTATGAAGTTGGGCATATGAATTAATTGGCCACTAAGTTTTGTCTTTGTGTTTATCTTTATAGTTATCCTTCTCATTAAATGTCTTGCTCACACAGTTCAACCATCACCAATTAGTAACAAAAGAGTCAGTGAACAAATTTAATGAACGAATTTAATGAGAAGGAGATCTATGTATCTTCTTTCCTTGAACAAGGGGAGTAAGTTACAAAGGTTCCCTACTTGAGCATACTTGAGTCAGGTTCCTTTGAACCCCCTTCCCTACTAGGTCTCATCGTTGGCCTGCTGAGTCTAGCTTAGTGAGAATCTCTCCATTGGTGACATCTAATCCATCTCCTTCCCCTCCCACTTGATATCTAATCAATTTCTTCTTCTTCCAACCCTTGATGTTTAATCATGTTCCTCTTACTAATTTTTTCTCTGTCCTTTGGCTCTGCATTTCTACCTCCTTTTGCAGTATTCAATTAAGTTCAATTCTGTGTTGATGTCTATCCCTCCTACTACAGCTGCTCAAATTAAATCTCTCCTGCCGTTTTTAACTAGTGTCTGGTGCAATTTATCTTTAACAAGAGATATCCTAAATATTGTGGAGGTATAAATTATAAATGCAAACAAAAAGTGATTCATGAATTCCCAGAAGAAAATGAAACACAAAACAATTAAGATTGCTTATCTCTGAGAAATAAGAATCTAGGTCAGGAGTGTTATAAAGATTTAGATTCAATTCTTATAGATACAGTGGCTGACTATGTCTTTGTGCATGTGTGTGTGTATGTGTGTGTGTGTTAATGCATTAGTATAATACTGTATAAAATATTTAAAATGTATTTTTCTGAGAGTTTAGAACGATACAAAAAGAAAATTAAAAAGAAACAAGGATAACCTAACAGGGAGATACACACATTCTGTACAGAAATACAGTTATTCTTTTTTACCTTCAATTCAAAAGATTCCTCCCTAAGGAAAGTAAAAGTGACTGATACCATAATTAGAAAATAAACATTTTTGTTATCCTTTCCTTCCCTAGAGGACTAGGTCTCATTTCAAGGAAAACCTACCCACCTTTAGGTTTTCACTCAGGGAAGCAGGTGTAAAATCTATTAATATTTCATAAAGACTGAGGAGTGAAAAACCTGGCTTCTTTCTAGTCTTTAGAAACCTGGGGATATTCTGAAAATGATACACGGGTTTTGGAAATGTCTGTGGACTATATCAAATCCAAAACACTGGAGTGAGTCAAGGAGTTGGCATAAATCAGTTGACTTAAATCTTAAAAATCATTTAAGAATAGTTGACAAATCAGCATTTAAACTCATTTAAGCTTTCCATGGAATAAAATATCTGTTTCTTATTTTTTACCATAAGTGTCTAGGAAAATTTACAGTTAGTTCTCATTTAGGCAGTTTAACATAAAGCTTCATAATTACTTTGTATGGCATGTTCTTTTCCCATCATCAAGTATTATAAAATATTTATTACCAAACTGAAACTTGCATTAGTCTGTTTCAGAAAGTAGAGGCATACCAAAAGAAACCCCAACTTTCTCCTAAAAAAAATCAACATTTTACATTATACTAATATATGTGAAATTGAAAATACATTAGCACTGGAGTGAATTTTAATTTTGATTAATACAGTCACTTCACAGCAAGCAAATACATATTTGTTATGTCTAAATGATTTACATATAAACATCTACATAGTTTATTATCAACATGAAACAGAATAATTGAAACACTGAATGCCACTTCTAGGACTACTTGTATCTCAATTTTTCTCTTTTCATTAATTTGTGCCCATCCTTAAAATGTCTGTTCTTACTGTAACCAGTATATTATACCCTAAATTATACCCATTATATGCAATATAGCAATAAGTTGATTACATTTTTCTCCCTTATGAGCAATACTGAAAAATCTTTGAGGTAATAATATCTCAATCCTCTAGTTCCTGAGAAGAGGAAATTAAAACAAACAGAAAAACCTACTAAATTAAAAACTCTAAGTATTTACTAAGTTCTTGATCTTCACTGCCATACTCTGAGAAATAAGTTTATCATCTTTAATATTTGGAATAACATGTGTACACTGCCAGTGAGTTTAGATGAATAAAGAATGTTTTAAATTAATGAAAATATTTTAATTAAAATTCTGCAGATGCTTGGCAGTAAGCACATGCCTCTACTGTAATATACTTTTAAAACTCAATATTTAGGCAGGGCACAGTGGCTCAAGCCTGTAATCCCAGCACTTTGGGAGGCCGAGGTGGGTGGATCACCTGAGGTCAGGAGTTCGAGACCAGGCTGACCAACATGGCGAAACTCCGTCTCTACTAAAAATGCAAAATTATCCTGGCATGGTGGCACATGCCTGTAACCCCAGCTACTACGGAGGTTGAGGCAGGAGAATGGCTTGAACCCAGGAGGCGGACTTTGCTGTGAGCTGAGATCCTGCTATTGCACTCCAGCCTGGGCAACAAGAGCGAAATTCCGTCTCATAAAAAAAAAAAAAGCCTCAATATTTATATATTCTCTGTGTGTGTGTGTGTGTGAAGGGGGGGATGTTTAACTACAGTTTTTAACAATGGAGGAGTATATTAAGTACAATATATTGATTGGTGCTGAATAAATGCATTGTAGGGTACACTTAGTATTTCTAAGGAGATAAATTGAAGAGATTAAGCAATTATTATACAATTCAAGAAAAAAGGGAATACCCCAATATTTGGCAATGTTTGATGCTGTGCTATAATTACAGAGATTTATGATCTGTATTGATCACATTTGGCATATGATTCTTTTGCTTTCTACTTCAATTTGCCTGTGTAAAACATGTTTACTGAAGAGAGAGTAACCTTATCATTTTCCTTCATTTACCAAAATCTGTGACCTTTTATTGGTTGTTTAATGTCCAGATAATTGGTTAAAGTTGATAATTTCAAATGACCTAACTCTATTGTGATTCCACACAAAAGAAACAGAAAACCGTAGAGTACACTTACGTCCTACTGTTACCCTTTCTTACAATATTTTACTAATTATCTTAACATAGATTAGCAACTCAAGATTTATATTTATTTATCAGTTTATAATAATGATTTCTAAGGTGAAGCATATATTGCAGAATAGATTTGTGTGTAATAAGCAACACGATGTGCTTCTTTTTGACACAAGAGACATGGTAATCACAAAGTGCTAATAAAAAGAAAAAGCCGTATTTATGCTCTTAACCAATATCTTAATTCAATTTTAGAAGAAAAATATAACTGCAGGCAAAATTTGTTCTTATTTATTAAACTCATTAGAATAATTTGTAGAAGTTTTATTTTTTTTACAACTCTTTCTAGAGGAAATGCTTACATTAAATTCAAAGGTGTTCTATGGCTACAGGAAAACAACAAAAGTTATAATTCAGAAAATAATAAAGGTTCTCATTCTCACAAAATTGTTGTTCCTAGCTATAAGAATTATACAAATAAAAGGCAAGCAAAAATATTACGGAAATATATTTCTCAGAGATAGTGAGTAATTGCATAGTTTGAGGATCAGCTAGATCCTATCCATAGTCAGAGAACATTCATCATATGTGATTTTCAATTGCAACTGGAGAAATTTCTAAAAATGTATAGAATAACAAATAGTTGTATTAATTAGATTTACCTGATTAGCCTTAATATTCATTGCATCTAAGTAAATATATTTATGCCATACATCATTAAAGGTGTTTTTTAAATTTGCTCTAGAAGGATGTAATATTTACATTTTATTATTGAAATCTCTGAAAAAATTATTTTAAAATGCCTGACACAATTATGATTGCAAGTAATGATTTTTTAAGATTTATTTTTGTTTATATTTTAAAGTATCATAAATTGGTTAATTCATCTTTTATTTGTTAATAAATATATAAATAGATAATTATTTGCTAATTTGTTTATTTTTGTTATTTTTTTCACTGATTATTGATAGGGTTACACCTGTATGGATTCTTGACCATTTTTACAATTTCTTCTCTGAAACATTTGTTTGCATATCAGCAAGTGTATTTGTAATTTAATATCTGTAATTTTTTAAACACTTTAATAACAATAATGAGTAATTTGCTTAGTTGCTTTGCTGTTATTATCATGGTGCTTGTTGCCAATAAATGCAGAGCCATTTATTAGTAAATAATTAGCTGTATACCTCCCATTATCATTTCTAATAAACAATCTCATATTTATACACATAATTATTGCATTATACATTTTAATTAAAATTTATTTTCTCATATCCTTTCCCCACTTTTTGATGGGGTTGTTTGTTTTTTTCTTGTATATTTGTTTGAGTTCCTTGTAGATTCTGGAAATTAGCCCTTTGTCAGATGAGTAGATTGCAAAAATTTTCTCCCATTCTATAGGTTGCCTGTTCACTCTGATGGTAGTTTCTTTTGCTGTGCAGAAGCTCTTTAGTTTAATTAGATCCCATTTGTCAATTTTGGCTTTTGCTGCCGTTGCTTTTGGTGTTTTAGACATGAAGTCCTTGCCCATGCCTATGTCCTGAATGGTACTACCTAGATTTTCTTCTAGGGTTTTTATGGTATTAGGTCTAACATTTAAGTCTCTAATCCATCTTGAATTAATTTTCATATAAGGAGTAAGGAAAGGATCCAGTTTCAGCTTTCTACTTATGGCTAGCCAATTTTCCCAGCACCATTTATTAAATAGGGAATCCTTTCCCCATTTCTTGTTTTTGTCAGGTTTGTCAAAGATCAGATGGTTGTAGATGTGTGGCATTATTTCTGAAGGCTCCGTTCTGTTCCATTGGTCTATATCTCTGTTTTGGTACCAGTACCATGCTGTTTTGGTTACTGTAGCCTTGTAGTATAGTTTGAAGTCAGGTAGCGTGACGCCTCCGGCTTTGTCCTTTTGACTTAGGATTGTCTTGGCAATACGGGCTCTTTTTTGGTTCCATATGAACTTTAAAGCAGTTTTTTCCAATTCGGTGAAGAAACTCATTGGTAGCTTGATGGGGATGGCATTGAATCTATAAATTACCTTGGGCAGTATGGCCATTTTCACAATATTGATTCTGCCTATCCATGAGCATGGTATGTTCTTCCATTTGTTTGTGTCCTCTTTGATTTCACTGAGCAGTGGTTTGTAGTTCTCCTTGAAGAGGTCCTTTACATCCCTTGTAAGTTGGATTCCTAGGTATTTTATTCTCTTTGAAGCAATTGTGAATGGAAGTTCATTCCTGATTTGGCTCTCTGCTTGTCTGTTACTGGTGTATAAGAATGTTTGTGATTTTTGCACATTAATTTTGTATCCTGAGACTTTGCTGAAGTTGCTTATCAGCTTAAGAAGATTTTGGGCTGAGACGATGGGGTTTTCTAAATACACAATCATGTCATCTGCAAACAGGGACAATTCGACTTCTTCTTTTCCTAACTGAATACCCTTGATTTCTTTCTCTTGCCTGATTGCCCTAGCCAGAACTTCCAACACTATGTTGAATAGGAGTGGTGAGAGAGGGCATCCCTGTCTTGTGCCAGTTTTCAAAGGGAACTTTTCCAGTTTTTGCCCATTCAGTATGATATTAGCTGTGGGTTTGTCATAAATAGCTCTTATTATTTTGAGGTACGTTCCATCAATACCGAATTTATTGAGCGTTTTTAGCATGAAGGGCTGTTGAATATTGTCAAAAGCCTTTTCTGCATCTATTGAGATAATCATGTGGTTCTTGTCTTTGGTTCTGTTTATATGCTGGATTACGTTTATTGATTTGCGAATGTTGAACCAGCCTTGCATCCCAGGGATGAAGCCCACTTGATCATGGTGGATAAGCTTTTTGATGTGCTGCTGAATCCGGTTTGCCAGTATTTTATTGAGGATTTTTGCATCGATGTTCATCAAAAGAAGACATTCATACAGCCAACAGACACATGAAAAAATGTTCATCATCACTGGCCATCAGAGAAATGCAAATCAAAACCACAATGAGATACCATCTCACACCAGTTAGAATGGCAATCATTAAAAAATCAGGAAACAACAGGTGTTAGAGAGGATGTGGAGAAATAGGAACACTTTTACACTGTTGGTGGGATTGTAATCTAGTTCAACCATTATGGAAAACAGTATGGCAATTCCTCAAGGATCTAGAACTAGATGTACCATATGACCCAGCCATCCCTCTACTGGGTATATACCCAAAGGATTATAAATTATGCTACTACAAAGACACATGCACACGTATGTTTATTGCGGCACTATTCACAATAGCAAAGACTTGGAATCAACCCAAATGTCCATCAGTGACAGACTGGATCAAGAAAATGTGGCACATATACACCATGGAATACTATGCAGCCATAAAAAAGGATGAGTTTGCGTCCTTTGTAGGGACATGGATGCAGCTGGAAACCATCATTCTTAGCAAACTATCACAAGAAGAAAAAAACAAACACCGCATGTTCTCACTCATAGGTGGGAACTGAACAATGAGCTCACTTGGACTCGGGAAGGGGAACATCACACACTGGGGCCTATCATGGGGAGGGAGGAGGGGGGAGGGATTGCATTGGGGAGTTATACCTGATATAAATGATGAATTGATGGGTGCTGACGAGTTGAGGGGTGCAGCACACCAACATGGCACATGTATACATATGTAACAAACCTGCACGTTATGCACATGTACCCTAGAACTTAAAGTACAATAAAAAAAAAAACAAAGAAAACAAAAAACAAACAAACAAAAAAAAATTTATGTTCTCATCACAAAATTATGTTTCATGCTAAATAACATTTGACAAATAACATATATATTATGTGTAAATTTAAAGGTTTTATGGAGAAAAGAACATTTGAAAAATTTATAGTAGAAATTTGTCTAGGATATATAAATATTTCTAACACTTTTACCATGCACATAATATTTAAAGACTCCTTCAGATTCAAGATCCATTTACCAATTTTTAATGGGTCTCATGATTTTGAGAAATAAATTAGATAAACTTGAGTTCCCTTGAAGTAAATCATAAGTGTACTAAATATTTACATATATAATTTGATCATAAAAGCACTATAATCCTAAATAATAATCGTGTTCTAAGAAAGTGGAAAGTACAAACCAATCAGATTTTCTCACAAAACCAATGTTTGGCTTATTACAGAACAATCAGGTTTTAACATTTGTCTCATACTTACCATCCAGCTAAATTAAGTACAAATAATGTTGTTCTTTTATTTTTCTCTTTATTTCTTTATCTTTTTCTTCCTTTCTTCTTTCCTCCTTTCCTCTCTCCCTCCCTCCTTCCCTTCCTTCCTTCTTTCTGCTACTGAAAAACCAGGGTTTTAGTTTAGGTTATGCTGCTCACCACATGGAATGCCAACCATTGAGATGACAAGGATTGCCAGGAAGAAGGCTTTAATCGGGTGCTGCAGCAGAGGAGATGGGAGCTGAGTCTCAAATCCATCTCCTTGACTGAATAAAACTAGGGATTTATATAGCAGGGAAGAAATGTAAAAATGTGTAAGAAAACAGGAACTAGGGAGGAGCAAGGAGGCATCTGGTGTGGTGATCGGGTGAGTTTCAATTCTTTAATACTTTTGGGAGAGGTATGAAGATCCTTTTCTGAGGAAGGAGCTCGGATAAAACAAATACAAATATCGAGCTTTAACAGCAGGTGGATCGATTTATATGTTTATCTAAAAACTGCTGTCTATGGGACTAATGGGCACATTTTCCCCCTTCCCTCCCTCCCTCCCTTCTTTCCTTCCTTCCTTCCTTTCTTCTATCCTTGTAGAATGATTGACATGAAAAGGAATCTAGCATTTGTTTATTATTGTAGTGTTTCTTTGCTTCACAGTAGTTACCCTAGAAATGATCTAATCTGCGCACAAATACCCATTAAAATATTCCATAAAATTGCAAATCAGTCACTACTTGAAAACTTCCAGTAATGGCAGTAATATACTTATAAGCTTACCTACTTTAATATTACCTTTTTATGGCTTATAAAGGTTTGGTTGTCTAAGATTTATTATTTATGTTATTTTCCATAATTATTACATAGAATTCTGCTTGGTGTGAAGTCTGCATATGGTTTCCTTTTCAACAGGAAGAGATAATAAAGCTTACAAGATCAATGTAAATATTAAAAGAGTTCGCGATTGTCTAGTTGTTAGACAGATAAGCAATTGAGAAAGTAGTGGAGACTAGGCCTACAAAATCTGATTTCATCCTCAATGCTGAGACTGCTGCCAGCTGCTAAGAATACTGCAGACAGATGGCTCATAACTGCAACCCTCACTGGGATTTGCCCCAGGCCAAAAGGGTCTACCTTCCTGAAGATTAGGCCCAGTGGTATGCTGGATCTAGCTCCTGATGACCAAGAATACCAACTTCTTAAATATTGAGAAATTTTGCTAACCAGTTGCTAACCTGATGATAGCTTTAAATCAACCATGCAAATCACGGCTATTTTTTTTTCTTTTTGTTTCTTCTGAATATATAGTTTAACAATACACCACTCGGCATAGACCCTGGGCAATGTAGCATGGGAATACTACCTCATTTTCATACAACTTGAAATAGTCATCTTATCTCGATAGTCCCCAGTGGATCATACAAGTGTTCATTTGCCACCAAGTTTCAGATCATTTTTTTTCATCTGCCTAATCTTGTGTATTTTAAGGACATGCCTCAGTCAGTTTTTTGTATGCATTTTATTCTAAGTGTCTATTTCCCAGGAAACCAATATTTTTGGTACCAGACTCTAATATGAGAATATGGAGATGCAACTCAGAATGGTTCTCTTGGCCATGAAGAACTCATTATTGATGTTAAGTGGAATTTAGATGACCTTAAAAATAGTGGTGCTGGATCTCTTTCACCAGTTTATTCTTACATATTCTGAAAGTTATATGTATATATATCAGAAAAAGGCTTCAACTTCCCTTCTTATTGTTAATTCATCTTTTAGCCATTTTAATTCTCTTACTGAACACTTCCATTTTTATCGTAGCTAACATATTTTTAGATTTCAAAAAACCTTTATTATGTGTGCACTTTCTTAGTATTGCCAAATCTATTAGATATAATTTAAATATTTTCCTCTAATTTCTGAATTAGTACTACATCTACAATGTTAGTTGCTCAGTATTTTGTTGGTTCATTTGCACAGCTAATATTTATTTACCTAAATGATAGTCCAGATGCTTTAAATCTACATAAATAAAAAATTGAACATAAATTACTGCATTTTTAAAAGTTAAAACTTTGATGTGATTTATATTTTGATTTCATTCATTCAGTTGGAATGAAAGATCAAATTGATTCATTCAGTTAGCTTGATAGGTTTCCTCTAATGTGCAGAGTCTAATAAGGCCTTTAGTTTTTTGAAGAAAGTTGAGTGATAGGTCTGGATAACTTGGGTAGCCTGTTGCTGGTCAGGTTCCCTAGTGGTTGCCTGTGTAGGACCCTGCTGTGCAGCAGCCACACAGTTTTTTCTGTGAATTACTTGGGCTACATTATGCAAATTATGTTTATCCAACCCTATTAGCTTTCAGGACTGAAGAATCCTTTACGTTCTTTTGATTAGTAGTTATACACTTCCCATTTAACACAATTTTATTAATTTATTCACAGGCATCACAATTAATAATAAACACACATCATCCCTGATCATGCTGAAACCCTGATCTTAATGTTTTTGAAATTTGGGACAGGCAAGAGTTATTTTCAGAAAGATAATAATTTTCTATAATACAAGTTATGTATGAAACTGATGGTAATGAAATTGTGGAAGTGGGTATTTCTGAAACATATAATAGACTATTACAATTTTGTGTTAACTACCCACTTAATATTTATTTAATGTACTGTTAAGCATAAATGATGTTAACTGATTGAATAAAGAGTTGTCATGTAAAACAACTAAACATAATATGTTACTTGAATAACAATAATGTAACAAATTAGGATCTTTAATTAGCAGGGATTTATATAGATATAGATATAAATATGCAACTTTTTGCATAATTATATAAATATATGCATAAAATTAAATGTATAAGCAAAGTATATCTTAATCATAAAGTTTGGACTTCAAATTTATATGCAATATGTATATTCTTTAAAATCTTATATGTAAAACAGATGACTATATTAGGATAGAATCAATATAAATGAAAATAAAAATTTTATGTATTAATGAAGGTATTATTGATTTCCAGGGAGAACACTAAGAGTAAACTATATGTAAAATATATTATTTACAAGTGACTTCTATAAGAAAAGGGAAACTACATTATTATATTGATAATGTAATAACTTGAAACAAAAATTCTGCTTCTTCTTACTAAATACTAATACTTTTACTACTGTCACTACTAAACTGTCTTCATATCTGTCTCTACCAAAAATAGAAAACGATGCAGAAAATTTCTACATACTTAAAAAGAGCGAAATTTTAGAACACCTTAAAACATCTTCTTCTGGGTCTGTGAGGAATATATCTCAATTTGGACAGTCTGATCAGTTATTCCAGGTTACAGAAATGCTATTTGACATGTTACAGCATTACTGTGGGATCCATAAAAGCTAAAACACTTAATACAGCTTTCCAAATTGCCTAAATGTTATCCAACTCAAGCACTTGATTTTAAAAAAAAGAGATTGGCTGCAGTTTTGTTGTTGAGTTTGCTCCAAAAGTATTTGTGATATTATAGATCAACACACATTTTCAGCTGACACCAATATTTTCGTAAAAGGAAGAAAATGAGGTATTCATAGATTATGCTCTTGGAGGAATTGGGATAAAATTTCACATTTGATATAAGTCCAATGACATGACATCAGCTATTTGCCCTACCAACTACATAGCTTAGGCAATAGTTTGGCTCAATATCTTTTTAAAAAATTATTAATTCAACTAAACAATTTTAAAGACCTCTACCATTAAAATAGTGTAACTGAGATGATCATCATCTATTCTAGCATATTACAACAAAATAATATAGTTCCTGTGAAAATTATTGTATTTGATAAGTAACTCAATATTCGCTTGGCTTGGTTAATTGTGTTGATATGTATGTTAAATTCACTTTTACTTGAATGGTATAGTAGGATGCTACCCATCCTAGAACTTCATGTATATTTTGTATAAAGATTAATATTCTGTGAATGGTGTTCTATTGTAGATTTTTAAAATTCTTTGAGGTGCCTTTTTCCCCCTAATATACATTTATGACCTAAGCAACTCACTCGAGAGTGAGAATGGCTTCACGTACAACGAAAACATAACAAATTCACTTGAGAGGATCCTTGCCTGGGCTTCTCATGCACGCACTTAAAAAAACAAAAAACAAAAACAAACAAAAACAAAACAAAACAAAAGAAACAAACAATTCCAAAACATTCACAGGATCCTTTGCATTTGATCACCAGTTTTCCCAGTATTTATAAGAGTGAAGCTGTGATGTTATTGTAAATTTGCATTTTTTAAGTATTGGTAGATATAATAGTGTCCTTGCAAAAGTGTTATCTTTCCTAAATCTGCCTTTTGTACAAAACTAAAATGCTTTCAATATTAAAACATCACAAAATGTTTTCATATATGTCATGACAAGACTCCCCCATTGTATATTATACCTCTTTTTCAATATTGTTTTGAGCATTTTCCCATAATTACTTTTCTAGGGGAAATACAGTATAAATTTTCCAGAATATTTGATAGTTTTGCTTGTTTTATGAATTATTTGAGGAAAATGAGCTTAGTTTATACAAGTTTTACCCAAAGTCATCTACCAAACGTGTGGCTTTTTAATTATCTAGTACACATTTCCTTTTTTTTTTCACTTGTTATTAAAACTTTTAGCTTTTTAGTTTTCTTTATTTCCATTCTTATATATTACTTTCTTTTTATCTAAATTACGTATTTTGTTTTTAATAATTTGAATTGGCATCTTCTTCATCTCTTTCCATTTTCTTTCTCTTGCAATAAGGAACATGTTTGAGCTCATGTGCTTTTTTCTCTTCAGTATAAATTAGGCGATATCCCATAGGTACACTATCTTCTTGATAAGAAATGTGCTTGTGACATCAATCCTACTTATTATTTGGAGGTCCTAAAGTGGAGATAATATTTAAAACATCACTATTTATGATTGAAGGATGGTTTTTCCAAATGTTAAGATTGCATATGCAAGGCCACTGAGACAGTGACACCTATATCTTGATCATGAAGTTTCAGGAATTCTGTGTCTCAAAATATTTCTCCTTTAAAGGACTGCAAGATACAGAGTAGGTTCAGAAGAGAGCCACGTTTTACTAAAGAACAGATGACCTAAAGTATGTTTGTGAATCACCTGAAAACATAGTCTAATTTTGTGTAGGATAGAATTGTCTTACAGATGGACTGGTATAGCTCTGTGTTTGTCTGCAGACATCTAGAAGTCTGGTAATGACACTTGACCAGGATATATATCATGGACATCATAGTTGATAATATTTTGTTTAAAGCCTGAAGTCTGAACATAACTGAGTATAGCTTGTTAACTTTTTGAGGGATGTATGGATTAAAATTAATGGCTCGTTCCTGGTTTAACCCATTATGCAGTCTAGTTCAACTATATGGCCAGTGTGGTCTGTAAAGTTTATCGTAAATTAACTCAAAGCTGAAGTATACTCCATGCAGCTGAGAAAACATTAGGGAGCTGCTACTGGATCGCTCTCGTGTTCTCATTGTTAGCTTTCATTTTCATTTTCCTGTTGTACCATATTCTTCTACTTTATAGGAGCCTCAAATAAGAATACCATGAGCAATTGGGTGAGTTCTTTTCATTATGTGACTCTGTAAGTGATTCAAGTATATTAATCAAGAACAGCTGAAATAATTTTTTTGTCACAAGAGAGGAATCCAAGTCTTTGTAGGAATAGGAATTTCTGCCCCCACCCCCCTAAAAGAATTCTTGTTCTTACATTCTGGTCATCTATATTTTACGTGTGATTTTTTTCAATATAATAAAAAAATTAATAACAGTCCCATGATTGAATTTTCTCAATTCTTTAATATTATGCCACACTCTAATAACTATTAAAGTGTTTAACAACAAGGAAATTCTGATAGCTGCAACCCATACCAAACTTCACAGATTTGCTACTTGAATTTCCAAATAAAGAATGTTTCTATGATAACCTCCGCTACATAAAATAATTAGGGGAGTCTAATTTTCTGTATTTCATTATAAAATATGAATAGATCTATGCTTTATTTTTAAAATGAAAAATTATATTTTGATATTAAACATAAAATTTTAAACCATACAACCTCTCACTTTACATGCTCCTTTAAGGAAGCTTACCCATCACCATCCATCACCACTCAGTCACATCACCATCATAGCAAATTAAATAACTATGGAGTCCTGAATAACTAGACCTTAGTCTATCACAGCTGAGTACCTTTCTGCCTTCAACTTCAAATCCTTGCACATAGCAGCTTATGTGGATTCATTTCTTCTTTTAGGTGCAGTACTATGTAACAAATGTAATTCAGAATTCCTATTTTTTAGGATTTATGTAATCAAACATTGTTACTCTTTACGTGTGTGTATTCATGTGTGTTGGTTGTGTCTATGTAAAATTTTATATATGCAATTAATAATTTTATAAGAGCTTTACATTAATTATTTTTGTGTTTCCTAATCATCCTGTGAGTCAAGTGCTACCCTTATACACAACATTAAGATAAGGAAAGTAAGGCCTGCAATACTTAGATCTCAATTTCTGGGTTTCATTAACAGAAATAAGCTGATTGGTACTTTAGATCCAGCTCTGTCTGACTCAACCATGTGTGTATCTAAAACTCATGTTATCACTTTGATTTGACGTCAAGTTATGCCATTTTTTCTGGGATGTAAGGCTAACATTTAAAATACTACTGTCCAAGATACAGTATATTCTTTATTACAATAAAAAATCAATTAAAATGTTTAGGCCAAATTGATATACATCCTACACAATTATGAACAGGTGAATATTTGTTACCGGTCAAAAGAAAAAAACACACTTGGACACCGTTGAGCAGAATGTAGACTGATACAGTCATTGTGTAAAAAACTAGAGAGTTTTGTAAAAAAATTAAAATAGAACTACCATATAATCTATAAATCCCACTTCTGGGTATACTTCCAAAGGAAATAAAATATCTCAAAGAGATACTTGAACTCTCATATTTATTACAGCATTATTCACAAAAGCCAAGATTTGGGAATAATGTATGTGTTCATTGACAGATGAAAGGATGAAATAATTATATATATATATATATATATTTTTTTTTTCATGTGTTCAATAGAATATTTTTCAACCTTAAAAATGAAGGAAATTCTGCCATTTGAAACAATGTGGGTGAAAGTTGAGGCCATTATCCTAAGTGAAATAAGCCAGACACAAAAAGACAAATACTGTACCATTTTACTTCTATATGGAATCTGCAAAGAAAAAAAATCAAACTTATAACAATATAGAATAAAATGGTGGTTTCCAGGGAGTGGGGCAGGGGAAATGGGGAGTTGTTAAAGGGTTTGAACTTTCAGTTTTAAGATGAATAAGTCCTGAGTATCTAATGGACAATATGGTGGCTATAATTCATAATTCTGTATTATGTTCTTGAAAATTGCTAATACAGTAAGTAGATTTTAAGGATTCTCACCAAAAAAAGGAAAGAAAAAGGAAAAATAAAGTTACTCTATAAGGTGATACATGTGTTACTTAACTTGACTGTCATTATCATTTCACAATGTGTACACATATCAGTATATCGAATCATCAAGTTGTACATGTTAAATATGTACACTATTTTCTGAATTATACCTCAGTAAAAGTGGGGTAAAAAACATTGTTCTATGAAGCACATAGACCCCTCAATTACAAGGAAATTGTACATTGATTCTGCACTTATTTGTTATTTTGAAATGTATTTAAATATCACAAATGTATTTAAACAGGAATTACACACATTTTCTTAAAAGCCTATTTGATTTTATTATTCGTGATTATTCTTTTCATAAGGTAGAAACCAAAAAATGATTCGAAGTAGCTGGATTCTGAAACTTAATAGCATGACCAGTTTTTCTCTGGCCAATTTACTCAGAATGTGACTCCTGGTTAATTTCTGAAGATTTCAATAAATTAGGAGCACTTTCTAGTGTGAAAAGAGACCTTAGTTACACACAGTTCATTAATGCCACTAATGTGGTCACTCTTTACACCAAGTGTTGAATGTTACATTAATTTGGTATAGAATCTAAATGTTTCCTACGTGAATTAGATTTGTTAACCTCACATTTAATTCTTCCATAGCAATGTTTCCCATTTAATGGAATTAAGCACAGATAAATACTATAATATATTTTCTAAGAGTCATTTACTAGCATAATGAAATTATTTCTAACATACATCAATTTACTTCATTTTACATTTTATAATCTCTTAAAATCTCATTTTTTAAATTAGTGAGATCATAGTGTTAAATACATCAAATGTCATTATTTGATCCAATCTGAATTTGAGAACATAGTGGCCGAATCCACTTGGAACTTAAAATATCTAGAGTCCATTTATTTTCTTACCTATAATTTCTAAACGGAACACCTGTTAGTTGAATTCTAACAACTTTTCTTCCCATCATCCATTGCCAGCATCCCTCTATTCATATCAAGGCATCAAGTGATAGCGTTGAGTCTGATTTCACAGCCAGACCTAGAGCTATGTGATGCCAGTCATTTTATTTTCTCCTTTTGTCTCCCCATTTGGTTTAGAGATGAACATGCGACACAAATCAATCACTCTGAATCTCAGGATATATTTTGTGTAAGCCAGGAGAAAGATGCTCTCATTTTGTCAAACAAGATGCAAGACAAGTGCACTTCTGTACAAATGTACTTCTGTGAGATGCTAAAGGAAATATTGGAGCCATGGATTCTTAGGATAAAGCAGTAATCGATATATGAAGATTAGAAATGAAAAGAAACATGGTCCTTAACACTGGTGATTCAATAATCAAATATTGCCTACAGCAAGATCTGACCTAATCTTCAATTGCATAAAGCAAATCAACCACATATTTAATTAAGATACACATGAACCAAAGTGTGTAAAGCATAAATGTATGGCACAATAAATTATCACCCATGAAAATACTATTCAGGTGAAGAAACACAATATTATCAGCACCCTCAAAGACGCTCACTGATGCTCCTTGTCAATCACTATTTTTTACCTCTTATACAGAGAAAACCAATGTACTACATTTTTCCTGAATTTGAACTGTATATGCGTGTATATATGTATATATACACGTATATATACATGCATATATGTATATATGTGTATATATATACATATATATAAGTATATATACATGCATATACAGTCTGCATTAACTTCTAGCTTCTTTCCCTTAAAATTATGTTTATGTTTATGAAAGTTTCTACATGATGTAGTAATTCATTCATTTACATTGCTATAGAGTGTTCCTTTTCTGGTTGTTACACACTGATTTGTCTATTCGGTGGATATTGTTGTCCATCTGGCAGTAGATTTTTTTGTTTTTGTTTTTTTGAGATGGAGTCTCACTCTGTCCCTCAGGCTGGAGTGCAATCGTGCAGTCTCAGCTCAGTGCAACCTCCACCTCCCAGGTTCAAGTGATTCTCCTGCCTCAGCATCCCAAGTAGCTGGGATTACAGGCATGTGCCACGAGGCCTGGCTAATTTTGTATTTTTAGTAGAGATGGGGTTTCACCATGTTGGTCAGGCTGCTCTCAAACTCCTGACCTGAGGTGATTCACCCACCTTGGCCTCCCAAATTGCTGGGATTACAGGCGTGAGCCACCGTGCCCAACCATGTTAGTGGATATTATTGTATACATCACAGATATATTACCTTCACATGGCTTTGTATGTCTATTTCTTACTATTTTAAAGTTTATCCATGAAGAACAGTCTTCATAATTTTTAAGAGAAATCTAACTTATCATTTAAGTATTAGTCTTTTTACGTCCTTGTAAGTAATCTTTGCTTACTCTGACGTCATGAAGAGTAATAATATTCAAAATTATCTACTAAAAGATTAATTGTTTTACTTTTCTTGTTCCGTTTTCAGTCCTGCTAAAATTTATTATTTGCATATAGAGTGAAATAAGAGTCAAGGTTATTTTTTATTGTTGCTGATGTTTGTTTTCACTCATAGGGATGTTCAACTGATTTAATACCATTCACTGAAAATTTCATTTTTTCTTTTTGCTTTGTAGTCAATTTTTGTTAAAAACCCAATGTCTTCAAATGCATGGATCTGGTTGAACTCTATTGTTTTCCATTTTTCCTCCTTGTCCCTTTTGAAGCCAATATTACACTAACCTTAGCTTTGTAACAAGTCCCAATTTCCAGAAGTGTAAACTTGGTAAGTTGGTTTTCTTTTTCAGAAGTACCTTAAATATTAATAAACTTGTAAATTTTAACAAATGATTGCTACATTATTTTCCCATTTCAATACTTAGTTAATCAACTACCAGAATCTTCTGGATTTGGTGTTTGGGTAAAGCAGATGTGACTGTTCAAACTCAGCACAGTGGCCTGTCTGGAGAAGCACCTGCCACATGAGATGGGTCTACAGCAAACACCTCTTCTCTCTAAATGTTCAAATTATTGCTATAGTAACCCAGAGTTTATAATAGAAACATCTGTAATCTGTATGTATTTGCTTTCTCTTAATTTATTTTGTAATGAGAAACAAATCTTGCATTCATAGAATTTGGCATAGCTGGCGAAAAATCGCCAAAATACAGACAACACTTGTAAGCAGCTGTCCAGGCAGAAACATGTGACTAGTTCTTGCCAGAAACACGTGAGCAAGGGTTTCTGCCCTGGTTTAAGGCCAAAGTGATTTAAAAAGGGGCCTGCTTTCTCTGTGCTTTCTTTTCCCTTCCACTGGCTGGACTCAGGTAACTGGATTAAAGGAATTCCGGAGTCACTGTCTGGCAACGGGCCTCACTGCAACCAGGAATATCTAATCAGAATCAAATGCCACAAAATTGATTTTTTTTTTCTTTTTTACCTAAGACAATTATTTTACTGATTCCTCTACTGTCTTCTTGAGATGAATATTTTGCTATTTTTTGACCTTTCTTTTTTTAATACAAGCATTTAAGGCTACATATATTAGATTTTTTTGCTATTTCTCTAAAATTGCAATACGTGATATTTTCATGATTTTGAGCTAGTTGTAAATTTTTTCTAACTTCCATTCTATTTGATTCATGATTTCTATTTATTTTTTTATTTTCTGTTTGATTTATGGTTGATGAAAAGGATCATCCATGCTGTGTACACTATTTTAATTATATTTTTGACACACAACTGCTTTATATTGTAAGAAGTGTGTTCCATAACACAAATTCTAAGTATTGCACAAGTAATTTTCACAAGCATGTCATATGTTTTTCTGTAACTGTTGTTTTCAGATTCGTACATAGGTAAGATATTAAAAATTTAAAAACTTTAATTCCATTTATCAAATTTGCTATATGCCTCTAGGTTTTTGTTATTACTGTTGTTTGAATTAGGTTGAACTGACTACTAAGAAATATCAGATCCACTACTGGGTATATACCCAAAGGATTATAAATTATTCTACTACAAAGACACATGCACACGTATGTTTATTGCGGCACTATTCACAATAGCAAAGACTTGGAATCAAACCAAATGTCCATCAGTGACAGACTGGATTAAGAAAATGTGGCACATATACACCATGGAATACTATGCAGCCATAAAAAAGGATGAGTTTGCGTCCTTTGTAGGGACATGGATGCAGCTGGAAACCATCATTCTTAGCAAACTATCACAAGAAGAGAAAACCAAACACCGCATGTTCTCACTCATAGGTGGGAACTGAACAATGAGTTCACCTGGACTCAGGAAGGGGAACATCACACACTGGGGCCTATCATGGGGAGGGGGGAGGGGGGAGGGATTGCACTGGGGAGTTATACCTGATATAAATGATGAATTGATGGGTGCTGACGAGTTGAGGGGTGCAGCACACCAACATGGCACAGGTATACATATGTAACAAACCTGCACGTTATGCACATGTACCCTAGAACTTAAAGTATAATAAAAAATAAAAAATAAATAAATAAAAGAAATATCAGATGTTTCATTTTGATGATCAATTGGTCTATGATTTTATGTATAAAATAAGACTAAGCTTTTAGCTATAATTATTTTTCTTGTGTAAATTACTATTCATATAGGAATTCTTTAGGTTTGTGTATTTAGATTTGTATTCATTCTCTTTTTTTAAAAAGGCTGGTTTAAGAATAATTTCTTCCAAAAATTATTTATATTTGTTTCTGTCAGAAATTTAAGGTCAGAATTATTATAATTCTGGGATTATAATAAACCACATGTTTAGGCTGTTTTTCTGGACAACATATATTACATGAATTTAGTGTAACAACACTTTTTATCACTGGTTTATGTTGAAGATTTCTTATAAGAGATGTTTTTCCATTTATTTTTGCATTTCACAGTCAGTGCCAAAGATGGAATTCTAGTAATCCAGTGATGGTTAGGGGAGTAGAGACAAAGGGCTTATAGACGGTGTTAATTCAAATTTACAAGGAAGTAGTCTTTGGGCACCAGACTGTCAACGTTTTTTATTAGTTTCGCCACTGTGCATGGGACCTAGGCTTTGTCTGCCAACCTCCAAGACTTGAGACATTATGAAAAACTACTCATGATTTCACTAAATTTAAATACCTTCAAGGTGAATGTCAACTACATGACTTGTTTTATATCTCTGAGTTATAGCTTTCTCTTAGATTCTGGCCTTGATGCTCCTTACTTTATTTTGCTAGTTCATAGATGCATTTAAAAAGTTATTTCTTAATAAATCATTTGCATTTTTATTTGTTTTCAACAGCTATTTGAACCATACTGTGAGACACAAGAATACTATGTCTAACATATTGTGCCAATTTTTGTACAGATTAAAACATACATTTTTCTTATTTCATCCACCATAACATCTAATAATAAAGATGTAATTAATTTTTGATTATTATTTTATTGATGTTCAAGTCACCTTAGTTTAACTGAAATGACCATGTGCATAGCTAGCATGCTTCTCTGTAATACAACGTAACTGTCTTTATGGATACGTCAATCAGGTGAGAAAGACCTACCCATGTGAATGTAAATATAGTAAAGGGAATATTGACTCATTATATGTTTTAGATAGTGACTTAACTAGTGCTTTAGCTATTTTTAAAGTTCTGCCTTTTTTCAGGATATATTTTAATGCAACCTGTATAATAAGCTACAAAATAAAAATACACAAAAATAAGCATATTAGGATTTTAGATAAAATAAATCTTTGTGGCCCTATATGCTCTGTTCCTGGCCACTTTTAAGATTGTATCCCCCTTTACTGCTCTACTGGTTTACTCCCTACTGAAACTCAGGCTGACCCTGGCACTGGCCATGTTCTTTCCTAACACAGAGACTTTGCATATACTGTAACAACTAACTGGAGTTCTCCAAGTCTTCATAAAATCATTCTCTCCAAGTCTTCATAAAATCATTACACACTTTCTACTCAGTCATCCCCTCTCCAGAGAGGTATTTCCAGTTAATTCTCATAAAAGCAGGTATTTTCCTCTATTATAATTTATTATCCTATCCTAAATATTCTTTAGGAGTACCTGGAATTATAACAAGCATTTTAATTGCTTAGTCATTGTGTGCCTTTCCTAAAGAATTTTTTTATTTTTATCACTTTAATACAATAGATTAATGATGAGACCAAAGGTGCTCAATAAATGACTGTAAAGTGAGTGTATAATGCAATATTGCATTATTTACACATGTTCACAAAATGAGCATTTTCCTGACACCTAATAAAAGAAACAGAAACCATGTAAAATTGAAAATCTGTATCTACAGGAAAGGGAAAAGGTTTAAATAAATAAGTAGTGAAATACACAAAATTACAGGAGATAATTTATACTGCCATAAAGCCAACAAACCAAAAGAACACCAGGGGCTTAAAAATGTTTTCTAGTTTGGGATGACACTGTATTACTAATAGGGCTAATTGGAGGAAATCTCAAAACGTCTCAAAATGTCTAGTTTGAAGGAAAATAAGTAACAAAGGGCTTGCACTGCCAAGATACAACAGATTTATTCATCTTGGAACAGAGGCGGCTACCACAGAAGAAGAGGTGATACTTGGTCAAACATTAACTCCTGGCCAATCAAAATCTCTGCTTTTCTCTCTCTAATCTCATTTTTCAATGAGTGATGATGATAACTGCGATAATCAACAATTTACTGAAAAAGGGAAGCTTGCATAGAGAAAAGCATGTGTTTATCCATGCTATGGGCTAAATTATGTCTGTCAAAATTAATATGTCAAAGCCTTAAACCTCAGTGTGACGGTATTTGGAGATAAGGCCTTCTGGAGATAATCAATTCTTAAAGGTGGAGCCTCAGTGATGGAACTGGTGTCCTTACAACACAAACATTTCTGTCTCTCTCTCTCTTTCTCTGTCTCTGTTTCTCTCTCTCTTTTCCATGTCAGGATACAGCAAGAAAACAGCTATCTGCAAGCTAGAAAGAGAGACCTCACCAGGACTCAATCATGCTGGCAACCTGATCTCAGATTTCTCAGCTTCCAAAAGGATAGGAAATAAAACTGTGTTGTTTAAACCTGAGAAGAGTAAGACAACCTGTTAAGCAAATTAGAATTGTTATTTACCTTTTGTTGTCTTTTTACAAATGTAGTTATTCTATGTCTAAAATTTGGGATTTTATTTATTTATTTATTTATTTATTTATTTATTTATTTAGACAGGGTCTGGCTCAACAAACTCCAGACTGGAGCGCAGTGGCATGATCTCAGTTCACTACAACCTCTGCCTCTGTGCTCAAGCCATCCTGCCACCTTGACCTCCCCAGTAGCTGGGACTATAGGTGCGCATTAACATGCTCAGCTAATTTTTTGCATTTTTTTTTTGTAGAGATGGGCTTTGGCCATGTTGCCCTGACTGGTCTCAAACTCTTTTGCTCAAGTGATCTGCCTGCATCAGCCTCCCAAAGGACTGGGATTTCAGGGATGAGCCACAAAGCCCGGCCTCTAAAACACATGACTGAAAAATGGAAGAGGCCCTCATCTCACCACAGGACACAGTTCAACCCTATGGGAGATGGCTTTTCAAACAACAAAAGAAATGAATGCTCTTCATATCAACTTCAAACCCTAAGGATTAGATCTATATTAAAAAAGAAGAGAAAAATAATAAGTAGCAAGTCTAGGAGAAAATAGCTTTGTCACAAGATTAACACAAATATTTTACAAGAGTGAGAAGTATATTGCCCACGAAGATACATCAAAATATGTTTTGGTCACCTCTGTTACTCACGAGGGTATAGACTTATTATTTTTCTACTCATGTTTTCTAAACAACTGAATACGAAGGAAATTATTAAATGGATTTTTTTTAAAACCCTGAAAGCCAGCAGATTGTCTCAGATCTCAGGACTTGAAGAAGTACAATGTGCTGAATTCTCTGGGTTTCGTTTTTCTTTTTGAATATCCCCGGACTGGAAAGTGCAACACCAAATCACTGAGAGTCCTAAGCAAACGAATAATAACAATGAAATAAACAACAACAAAAAACTCAAATAAAAATAGTCTGTTCTTTCTGACTTTATAAAGGATCTAGAAAGCAGAAACCCAACAGAGACCTAGCAGAGAATTCCAGTTCTGACTCAACTGGAAACCTGAGTCAGTGTCAGGTAAAACATTTAGTCAATGTTGATTATCTTATTCATTAGTATAGGAAGTAACAATAAATGCTGGATTCATCCTTGTCTCTGCGCAATATCCAGGAAACCACTGATGAATCTGACAAAAATCACAGTGATGCCCTGACCATCCCAGGCCAAGTTTCATAACCCAGACTTGGTGAGTGGATGAATGGATAAGCAGCTGTAGTGGCCAAGGGTTCATGGTTTGTCCTGGTCCCCATCCTACAACTAGGTTACCAGTAATCAGACCAGTCCCTCAACAGCTACAGCAGCTGCAAAACCCTGCATCTCCCTGCTCTCTATGAAGAGACCCAGGCCCAGTGGCTTATGGTCGCTTCCCTCCAAAGATTTCCCACTGTCGACAGGAAGCTCATTTAAGTTCTTTCTGTCTCTGCAGGTGGCATCAATGGGGATTGGACAGGACCCCCTGGAGCACCAAACAAATGAAGCAGAGCAGAATAGCTTTGCTAGGGGAAGAAAATGAAACAATCGGTGAAACAGCAACAAAACTGGCTACAAAACGGGGGACTGCCTACTAAAATAAATAATTGAAATAAGATCAAGATTCTCCTAACATAATCACCAAAATGTTCAAAGCACAAGTGAAAATCAGTCACTTGTTACATGAAAAATTAGAAACACCTCAATTTGAATGAGAAAGACAATAAACTAACACCAGTACTAAGAACATGATGCAGATATTATTTGATAAGGATTTTACATCAGACATCCTAAAAAATGCTTCCGCAATCAATCCCACATTTCCTTAAACCAAACACAAGGTAAAAAATTGCACCAAAGAAAAAGAAAAACATGTTATAAGATAGAAACAAACAGGGGACTTCCACTTCCAAGAAAATGAAATATTAGTACTATTTTTATTTCTCCCTAAGTACAATGAACTTGGACATTATATATAAAACTGACATATGAAAACTGAACATTGGAGAGAACGGTCAGACTGGGTAAGGCCTATGCAACTGAAAACAACATGGTGGTGAGTTTCAGAGTTTTCTTATTGCTTCAGGTTTCCAAAAATAGGTCCTGAAGTATCCAGCAAAATGAAATGCCCATATATGTAAATAGCAAATGCCCTAACCAAAGCCAGCCCTCTGTAGTGAAAAACAATAACAACAAAACAACAAACGACAACAGACAACAAACAAACAAAAACAGGAAAAAAACAGCTTAGAAAGACAGAAAGTAGTTAGAAAAAAACAACCAAACACCCTATAATAAAAATGTAGCTCTACCTCTGTCTATGTCAGCAAAGACTGAGCAATTTTTTGAAAAGACAACCAAAACTGAAAAACCTATTGCTAAACTAAGAAACAAACAAGCAAAAAAGAGATCTCAAATGAATAAAATCTGAGATAAAAAGGGTGATATTACAACTGACACCACAGGAATATGAAGGATTGTAACAGACTATTATGACCTATTATACACCAATAAATTGGAAAACTTCAAAAAAAATAGGTAAATTCCTGTTTACCTATAAGCTACCAACATTGAACTATGAAGAAAGAAAATCTGAATAGACCAATGAGTACGGAGATTGAATCAGTAATAACAATTCTACTATGAAAGAAAAGTCCAGGAACTGATGGCTTCACTGATGAATTCTATCAAATATTTACAGAATAGCTAATATCACTTCTTTTAAAACTATATAAAAAAATAGAAAAAGAGGGATTTCTTTCTAATTCATCCTACAAGAACAATGTTACTCTGATTCCAAAACACAAGAATGACAAAGACACAAGAAAAAGAAAACTACAGGTTAATATCCCTGGTGAACATAACAAGAACAACAACAACAAACTGGTAAATCAAATTCAACAGCACATTAAAAAGGTTATTGAGAATGATGAAGATTTGTCACAAAAATGCAAGAATTACTCAGTATATACAATGTAATAAATGTGATACATCATATTAACAGTGAAGGACAAAATCTATATGATTATTCCAATAGACACAGAAAAAGCATTTAATAAAAGTCAATATTCTTTCACATAGAAACTCTCAACAAATTAGTTTTAAGACTGTACCTAAACATAATTAAGGCCACATATACAAACTCACAGCTAATAGAATACTGAATGAGGAAAGTTAAAGCTTTTCCTCTAAGATCTAGAACTAGATAAAGAATACTCACTTTTATCACTCCAATTTAGCATAGTACTGGAGATCTCAGCCAGAGCAATTAGACAAGAAAAGGAAATAAAAGGCATCCAAACTGGAAAGTAGAAGGTTAAAATGTTTGTTTGCTAACAACATGATCTTATACATAGACAACCCTAAACATGTCACTGAAAAGCTGTTAGAACTAATAAACAAGTTCAGGTAACTTGTGAGTTATGAAACTAAAATGCAGAAATCAATAGAATTTCTATAGATTAATGGAGATCTATCTGAACAAAAAAATAAAAAATAATCTCATTTGCACTAGCTCCAAAAGAAATACATAAGAATACATTTAACCAATGAGGTAAAATATCTCGATAACAAAAACTATGCAATATAAAACATTCATGAAAGAAATTGAAGATGGCACAAATAAATAGAATGACATGCCACATTAATGGATTGGAAAAATAATATCATTAAAAACCCCATGAAAACTCAAAGCAATCTACAAATTCAATGAAATCCCTATCTAAATACCAATGACATTTTCTACAGAAATGGAAAAAACAGTCTTAAAATGTTTGTGGAACCACAGAACACCTGAGTATCTAAATCAATCTTGAGCAAAGAGCAAAGCTGGAAGCATCACTCTACCTGACCTCAAAGTGTTCTAAAAAACTATAATAACTGAAACAGAATGGCCCTGGCATATAAATAAACACACAGACCAATGGAACACAAGAGAGTCCAGAAATTAATCCCCAATTTACAGCCAACTTGTACTCAACAAATGTGCCAAGAGCACAGCTTGGAGAAAGGACAGTCTCTTCAATAATTGATGTTGAGAAAGCTACAGGCATCCACATGCAGAAGAATGAAATAAACCCCTATCTTTCACCATATACAAAAATCCACTCTAAGGGGATTAAAGACTTAAGTGTAAGACCTGGAACTATGCAATTACTCGAAGCAAGCATAGTGCAAATGTTTCATAACATTGGTCTGGGTAAAAATTTTTTAGATAACACCTCAATAGCATTGACAACAAAAGCAAAAATAGACAAATGACATTATGTCAAACTAACAACCTTCTACACACATAAGATACAATCAACAGAGTTAAAAGACAACCTACAAAATGGGAGAAAATATTTACAAACTCTACATCTGACCAGGGACCAATGTCCAAAATATATAAGAAACTCAAAACAACTCAATAGCAAAAAAAAAATCCCACTAAAAAAAAAATAGGAAAAACACCTAAGTGACCTTATGTAAAAGAAGACATACAACTGGCCAAAGGTATATGAAAAATGTTCAACATCATAGTCATCAAAGAGATGCAAATTAAAATCACAGTGAGATCTTTTCTCACCCCAATTAAAATGGTCATTATCAAACACACAAAAGATAACAAGTTGAAGTGAGGATGTGAAGAGAAGGGAATCCTTAGACACTGTTGTGGGAATGTAAATTAGTGCAGACATTATGAAAAACAGTATGGAGTTGTCTCAAAAAATTTAAAAATAGAACTACCATATGACCCAGCAATTCCACTACTAGGTATATATATGAAAGAATTGAAATCAGTATGTTGAAGACATATTTGCCCTCTCATGTTTATTGTATCACTATTAGTAATATCAAAGAAATGGAATCAACCTAAGTGTTCCTCAAGAGATGGATAAATAGAATGTGGTATACATGCACAATGGAATACTATTCAGCTACAAATAGAATGAAATCCTGTCAGTTGCCCTAACATGGATGAACCTGGCGGTCATTATGTTAAGTAAAGTAGACCAGTCACATAAGACAAATGTAATCTCATTCATATGTAAAATCACAAAAGTTGGTCATGTCTAAGTAGAGTGTAGAATGGTGGTTACCAGGAGCTGGGGTGGTTAAAAGGGAGAGGGAGATGGGAAGATTTTAGTTAAAGGATACATACTTACAGTTAGAGGAGAGAAATGCTTTTCAAGAAATCTATTGTACAGCAAAGTGACTATAGTTCATGAAAACATCATATTTATGAAAAATGTAAAGAGAGTGGATGTTACATGCTTTTTACAACAAAAATAATAAATATGTGAATCAATATATTTGTTGGTTGGCTAAATTTAACATCCACAATATGTACTTCAAAATATCATGTTGTACATAATAAAACCATAAAATATTAACTGTTATTTATAAAAATAGTTATTATTTATTTTTAAACACAAGTTTCCTCAAGTAGTGCTATAGCAATTCAACATCCATAGGCAAACTCATTATACCAGAAGAGTTTATTATTTGAGCCTAACTTATCATACAAGAATAAGGTCAAAATTACATATATTAAATGTAAAACATAGCAGTTTAAAAGAAAATATAGGAAATTTTTAGAATCTTGTACTGGCTAAGAGTTCTTACACTTGGTGCCCAAAATAACAATCCATACAATTAAAAAATGGCATATTCCATTAAAATTAATTATTTTTGCTCTGCAAAAGAATGTACTGAGAATAAAAAAGGACAAACTTTGCATTGGGAGAAAATATTTGCAAACCACATATCCAAAGGAATAGAAGCTAGAACATAAAAAGAACACTCAAAACACAATAACTAAGGAAAAAAGGAAACAATACAAAGAAAATAGGCAAAAAAAGACGTTACAGCAAAGAAGGGAAAATATACATATATATACATATGGTAAATAAACACTTGAAAATATGTTCAATATCAGTAGCACTTAAGATGATAGAAATAAAATTATAACAAGGTATCAGTACATGCTTATCAGAATAACTTTAAAAAGTGATGACATCCAATGCTGGTGAAAATTAGTAGGATACCTCATACGTTGCTACTAGGAATATAAAATTGTACTGATAATCTACAAGACAGTTTAGCAGCCTCTTAAAAAGTTAAATATGACTTTACCTTACATCACAGTAAATGCTTTTCTGGGCATTTATCTTAGAAAAATGAAAATTTATGTTTACAAATATCCCATAAACAAATGTCTATACTAGCTTTATTAACAAAAGCCAAAAACTGTAAACAACTCAGAGGTCTTTCAGTGAATGAAATGCTAAACTAACTCTGGTACATAAAAAACATGGAATATTTCTCATCAATAAAAAGGAAACAAGGACTAATCTATGTAACAACCTAGAATTAGCAAAGCAAAAACAAAACAAATTTCTAGTGAATTATGCTGAGTATAATCACCAGTTTTAAAAGGTCACACACTCAATGACAAACTCACAAATAGAAATCATGAAATTATAAAAATGAATGCTCGAAGAAGTTTAAAGAGGGAGTGGGAGTGTGAGGGAATTGGACACATATAAAAGGGCAATCTAAAAATCGGTTTGGTAATTGAAATGTTTGTACTTTCTGGTTGTGATAGTGTACCTGTTTTGCAATGTACAAATATTGTAGAATACTGGGAAAATGGTATATAAAATGTCTTTGTACTATTTCTGACAAGTGCATGTGAATCTGTAATTATCTCAGCATAAACAGTTTGATTTAAAATTAAAGCACTACCTGAAAATATGAAATTTAAATTAACAATAATCAGTAAAAAAAAAATCTTGTTGTGTAGCCTCGACAGTTGAGTGGTTGAATAGAAATAACAAAGGTAGAATTTCTATGCTTGATGACAAATTAATAGAATTCACTCCATCTGAAAAAATACATTTTTAGAAAAAATACAGAAAATAAATTTTACAGACAACTCATGAGCTGATGTCAGGGATCTATGGGAAAATAAAAAAAAAATTCTAACATTCTTATCATCATTATTCTTAGAAGGAAAGAGAAAAAGCACAAGGCCAAAAAGGTATTTAATGAAATAATGGCTGAAAACTTCCTAAATGTAGGGAAAGATATACATTTATAAATACAGGAAGCTGAGTAAATTTTATAACTGATTATGTTTGCATCAAGAGTAAGCCCAAAGAAAAGCAGAATAAATCACATTATAAAGTAATATCTGCAAAGACAGAAAAATACTTTGTATAAAGAGAATAAGAAATAAGTCATTGCTTTAAAAGGAATACCAAATTGAACTACAGCTGATTTCTCATCTGAAACAAAGGAGTTCAGAAGGAAAGGACATAACGTATTTTAGTGCTGCAGTTAAAGAACTGTCAACTCAAAATCCTACATCCAGTGAAACTATCCTTTATCAATGAAAAAATTAATAAATAAATATATTATCAGACAGCAGAAAAAAAGAGAACTTGTTGCTAGCAAAACTATCCTTAAAATGGCAATAGGAAGCTCAAGAAACAGAAATAAAAAGAAAACAGAATAAGGCTGAAAGCTTCAGAAATGAAAGAATAATAAAATAGGTAAAGAGACAGTAAATATAACAGACTATTCTCCTCCTGAGATTTTAAAATCATATGTTAGAGTTGAGACAAAAACTATGATGCTAAGTGATGTGTACTCGATGTGTGTTGCAGAAAGACTTGCGAATTGTTTTTTTAATGGGAAAGAGAAACAAACAAAAATGAAAAGATTTCAACACTTCACTTGAATAAGTAAAACATTAACATCAGTACGCTGTAATAAGTTAAACCTGTATATGACTATATAGAGAGCAACCACTAAGCCAAATATATCAAGTGATACAATAAAAATAAATTAATTAATAAAATGAAACTAAAATGTTTTTAAGTATTTCAAAGAAATGTGAGAAAAATGAAACAGAGTAATGGACAATAGGTGAAAGAAGCAGAAAAAAGTTATGAAATGGTAGACTAGATTAAAAATAATAGATTTAAATGTAAATAAGTACATCCATTAAAATACAAATTGGTAGAGCAGATTTTTAAAGATAAATGAAGTCTCTGCTATTTACAAGAAGCTTATGTTAAACATAATGACATATGTGGCTTGAAAGTAAAATAACGGAAAATGGCTATATTATGCAAATTAATATTAGATAAAATATGACTAAAAATAAATATAAAATATTAGACTTAAAAAAAATTACCAGGAAAAAAGAGGAATGTTAAACATTTATAAAATAATTAATCCACCAAAAAGAGGTAGCAATTCTAAGCATATATACACTAAAAACAGACTTTCAGAACAAATTAGGAAAAATAATAATAAAGGTGAAAGAAAAAATAGACAAAGCCACAATTATAGTTGGGAATTTCAACAAAGGCTAGAAATACTGAGAGACATTCAGTAAAGACATGGTTGAAATGAACAGCATCATCAATCAACATAATTAAATTAACCTTCATAGAACACTCTACCCAACAATAACAGAACACACATTCAAGTACCTGTGGAATACATATTGACCAAGATAGATCTCATCCTGAGTCACAAAAAAAATCTGATCAGTTTTACATAATTTGAAGTATATAATGTATTTTCATTTAAATCTCTGACAATTGAATTTAATTGGAAATCAGTATCAGAAAGACAACAGGAAAAGTTCTAAACACTTGGAAATTCAACAACATTCTTCTAAATAATGCAGGAATCAATGAGGAAAATTTAAGGAACATGAAAAAATACACAGAACAACAAAAATAAAAACACAAAGACTGTGGGATACAAAAGGCTATGTTGAGGAAAATTTGTAGCAATTAATGGTTAAATAGAAAGTTATAAAATCAATAATCTATGTTTCTACTTCAATAAACTAGAAAAAGAAGAGCAAAATAAACACAAATCAAGTCAAACATAGAAAATAATAAAGAACAGAAATCAATGATGTTGGAATCAGGAAAACAATAGAGAAATCAATGACCAAAGTTTGCTCTTCAATAATATCAGTGAAATTGATAAACTTGTAGCAAGTTAGATAAAGATTAAAACAAATATTTCAATCAATAATATCAGGAATGAAATGGGATACTACGAAATATCCTGAAGCCATAAAAAAAGATAATATAAGACTTACAGTTTCAGGTCCATGTGTAAAAATTTTTCAGTCACTACATTCTTTCAGCAAGAAAAACCTAAGAAAAACAAAAAACAAACAGGTTATTTTTGAGCCAATCAGAGAACTGAGAATGCCCAGTAAACTATCACCCCTAAAACTGGAGAAACAAGAGGATCAAAGAGAGTCACAACTGAGATCTGTTTACCTGGAGAAGAAACTGTGGATTGAACAGAAACCTAACGCGCAAAATTTGATGAACTTCTGCAGGTAGAGTTTGAACTAGGATGAGAATAAGAAACTCCCTGGCCCTGTAGTTTTGCGAGGAAGCCATACAATTTTGTGGGATTTATCAAGAACTCCGTTGTATTCTCACAGTGAAATGTTCCTCAGCGCTCACTCTGGCAGAAGCAAGGGAGAAAACTGGATCATTGTTAAATACACTTAGAACTTTCTTCAAAACAAAACTTTATATTCCAGTGGAAAAGACTTTGCAGAGTCTTATTCGAGCATGAAAAACAAAAACAAAAACAAAAAGTGTTTTTCCTACTACAGTGTACTCTAGCATTCATGTCTAACATAAACACTTGGATAAACTGATAAACACTTGGAAAGTTCACAGCCCAGAGAAACAAGCCCATTAGAAGACCAAGGTTTGATGATAAAAATATAAAACCATTTTCCCCTATAACTTTACACTACAACAGGACTCTAATATAACAGTGGATTACAGTGGAAAGAACTGTTAAGACAAGGCCTCTCTAAGGAGATATGAATGTTATAACAATAACACTCCATTGAGTGAGTGTAGCATTTAAACATGTGATATGAGGGATAGCAATGTCATAAGTAATGGGAAAAATGAACTGGAATTCTATTATATAAGGTACCTAGAGTGGAATACTCTTATTAGAAGGTGAATATAGATTAGGTAAAAACATACTGTCACAGGTTCCTTGTGGTGCCCCTTCACCAGTCAGAGTCTGAGGTTTGCTTGGGCTCATTGGCCTTATTCCACCCACTTGGCCTGGCAAGCTGCACTTAGCTCTTGCTACCAGCCCAGATCCCACACCTGCCAAGGGTGAGTCAGGTACAGAATGGAGAAGGGTGAGTGAGCGAGCAAGCACACAGTCCTGCCACTGTGCATAGCCACACACACCAGTTGTGGCAGGGCAGGCAGCTCCAGGCACCAGCATGGGTGCCAGCTCCCTGTGAGGCTATGGCTGGACCAGGCAGCTTCCACTTCAGGCACCAGGAAACACAGTAGTGTCCAGAAGCTTGGAGATACCAGGAACCACAGAGGCCCAAGGCTGGTATCACCACCCTGGTTCGGGGAGCTCCTCTCTGGGGTCCCTGAAGTGCCACAGCTTTTCTCTCCTCCTCTCTTTTCTCCTTCTTGTTACCCACAACATGAATGACGGGCATGTTTCATCACTGTTTGTGTTACAATTCTTTCAGTCCCACCATTCAGTGGGTCCTGAGTACTTGTCTCACAACCAGGAAGAATGAGGGTATATGGACAACTGAAGGGTGAGTAGGGTAACGAGGTGCTTTGTTGAGTGATAGTACAGCTCTCAGGAGACTCGAAGTAGGTAGCTCCTTTCCACAGACAGGTCATCCCAACAAATGTAGTTCTGAGCTGAGAGGAGATCCAGAGTGGGTAGTTCCTATGTGCAGGCATATCATCCCAATGTCTGCCCAGCTCTCAGCTGACAGGAGACCCACAGTGAGTAGCTCCTCTCTGCAGGCCGGTCCTCCCGATGTCTGCCTGAGTCTGGCTGAGTCCAGAGTTTTTATGGGCTTCAGAGGGGAGGAAGTGTGTGCTGATTGGTCCATAGGCACTTACAAGCAGGCCCAGAAAAAGCACTATAAGTTCTCACTCCAGTCCACAGAACTCAGAACTGACAGCCCAGCCCCCATGCTCCAGACCATCGCTGGTCTGAATGTGGGCCTTCACTGGGATCCACCCCTTTCTGCCCAGAAGCTTGTCTGTCTCCCATGGACATCAACCTGCCATCCCCAATGCCCAGGCTATTCATGGTGAGGGATGCCTGCAGCTCCACAAGGAGCTGCCCTCAGCCCTGCCTTGGCCTCCATCCCATGCTTGTGGGTTCCCAAAACCCAGAGAGGGCTGAGGTGGTATCGGGCTGGAGTGTTAGCACTGTTTCAAGTGCATGCACACCTAGGTTGTGACAACACCCAAGCTTGGCTTCATCTTTGCTCTGAAATCAGAGCGAGAACTGGAAGCAGGGAGTGGCTGGGCAGCAGGAGCAGATAGTTCTGAGCCTATGGGGCCAGAGTGCTTCCTGGGCCTGAGAGTGCAGAGATACCCCTGTGGCTGGGGAGCTGCAGCTGTGCCTGGGAGGGCGGGGTTTGGAAGGGAGAGGGGTTTGCATGGGCGTGGGGCTTCTGCTTGTTTCTGGGTCCCCCTCCAACCTGCCTCCGTGGAGTGGGCAGCCCTGACCCTGACTCTCACATTGCAGCCGGCATCATGGCAGCCCATTCCAAAATGGGCTGCAACTGCCATTACTACATTGTATTCTCTAGGGCAACCATTGTAAAGAAGTATAATTGATGTCTTAGGATTCTACAAGAGAAACAGAACATGTAGGAGATAAGAATTTAAGATTTATTGCAAATAATTGTCTTATGTGACTGTGGTAGATGGCAAAGCAAATCCTAAATTCATACAGCAGGCCATCAGGAAGGGCCGTCTGGAACTAGAGTTATGTGTTATTTGGATGCTGTGATTATGTGTAATTTTGTTTTGTATATTCTCTGTTTCTTAAATTTGTATGGTTTATATATTATGTTTATTGTATATAAACATCACAAGCAAACAGCATAAAAAATTAAACTATATTATGTCTATTTTTCATTTTGATTTATAGATTATTTCATGTGAAATTACTGTGGGGGAGGGAAATAGAGAAAACGTATGAACTAAAAAATCCACTTACATATATTACAACAATTAAATAATTTATATTAAATATAAATATGACATAGATACAATGATTTGTGGTTACTAGAAAGATGTGGCCCAGTCAGAACAAATTCAATTAATTACTGATAGTTATAAAATAGCATCTTTCAAATATTTTTGTTTTGATACAATTATATTCCACAAGAAATATATAACCATTTCACTATGCTGACACAAATCATATTGCTCTCTGTTGATTTTAGAAAGTGCTGTTTATTCCATGAAAATCCTCAAATTTCCCAGGAGAAGTCATGCCTGACAATTTGTAATGACATAAACCCGATTTGACTTGAACTGAATCTTAAATTCAAAAAACAAAAAGAGCTAATCTAATGTTTGGTGAAAAGCAAGTGTCATGAAAGTGGATTAACAGCTCTGATGACTAAAGTATTTTATTTATCAATTGACTGAGAGAATTAAATGGTCAATAGAATGTAGGCAATTTAAAGCTCAGTCAACCATAAACCTAAGGGGCCAATTCTAGGAGTTACTGAGTTATTCAGTTTTAATATTCATTCAGTCCTTGATAGCTCTGTTGAGGGATGTGAAGTAGTCACTGAACACTGTGATGCTGGTTTATTATTATCATTATTATTAGAATTAGAATTATTTAATGACTTGCCACTGAATTGGATCCAATGACTTCTTTCTCAGAGCTTAATGATCAATAAAGAGTTCCTGAAAGTTTGAGTTTTAATTTATGAAACTCAAATAATGACCTTTGCATGTATATAGGTACTTAGATTTACCTATTCTATCTACCTTTGCATTACATATTTGCCCTAATTACAGTACATATTTACCTCCTTCTGTGTTTTCTTCTTTGGGCAGGGAAGTTTTTCTAATTATTATTATTTTTATTCTACAAATTTGGAATGTTTCTCTACTTCATTGATTACACTGAACAGTTTAGCTTTCATGTTTAAAATAGGAAAGTATAAGATATGTAATAATCTTTGTTCTCTTTCTGAACAATAAAATAAACTGAAAATGTTTTAGTTAAGATCGTCCACCTCTTAATTTGCATATCCAGATTTACCATATGTTCCAGTAGAACATACTACATATGGATTGTTATAAGAATTTTGAAAACTCAGTAATAATTTGCCTTATCTGTGTGGTTCATATGCTCTTGGTGCACTGTTTTTACAGACCTATAGGCCTTATTTCTGAAGTAGATCTTTAAAAACTCTTTAATGAAGTTCTGTCACTAGTGAATGATAATCAGGCTTTATTAAGATGAAATGGCTTTTTTTTGGCCATGTATTTTCTGGATGTGCCATTCTAGATTACAGTTCCTTTGTGATACAAAGGGCAAAAATCATATAGAAAATATCGTTAAAATTGAACTCATTGAAAGTGAGAACTTTGGCTTATAAATAAAAATATACCATGAAATCAAAAGGTAAATCAAAAACTTGAGAAGATATTTATAATTTAATCTTCAAGCAGTGATCAAGAAATCGATTAAAGGTAACCAATTTAGAAGATAACATATGTGGCTACAATACATATGAAAATGTACTCAACCTTTGAAAAACCAGAAAAATATAAATGAAGATTACTCAATATATAACTTTAGAGTCACCATGTTGGCAAGATTTTTAAAAATTATCAATTACAATTTTTGTTAAGATTGCTTACAAAATTCTGCTTCATAAATTAGAAAGGGAGTATACACTGACACAACTGCATTAAGGAAACCGTTCCGTTCTCTAGTAGATGTCAGTTGGCTTGTACTTTACAATCAGAAACACTACTAAAAATATACTTCCTTAACATGTTCCTCCAAGATATGTATAATGATGTTCATAAATCACGAATGGAAAATCAAACATCATATGTCCTAACTGATATGTGGGAGCTACACTATGAGGATGGATGAAGAAACAATTTCATGGAGCAACAAAAACAGCTCTCAGCAGAGAGCGAGTTGAAGAGGAGATAGGAAGGTCAGGTCATCTTCCCTGAAGTCAGATTGTCTCTCTCCAATGTCAGATTGTCTCTCCCTGAAGTCAGATTGTTTCTGTCAGTGTGGCTCACTCTGGCATTTTTATAGGATCAGGATGGAGGAAAGGGGAGCTGTAAGTAGTATTGGAAAAGGCAATATTTGATTGGTTAAAGGGCATTATTCAGAAAGACCCAATAAGGAAAGAGAAGCCAAGCAAGAATAGAAGTCCTCACTCTGAGCTGTGAGTTTCAGGCTGCTTTTGGCTTGAAGATGGGGTTTCACCGAGGATCTACCTGGGTCTGCCTAGGCTTTCTCTGCCTTCTGACTCTTTTAGAATGATTAATTTTTTCCAAGGGTTTTCAATTTACTTTGCTCAGATCCATCAGACGAATAACAATCTATGTCAGCTCTAGCCTTAGAAAATGTGTTTTTAAAAAATATTATGACATGTACTAAAACTGGGAGACTAGCAAAACTTCTTATTTGAAAGCATTTACTCATGAGTATTCATTATCATGCAAATTTTGATGTGTATTTTACAGATTAGTTCTATTTAATAGCAAATGTCATTTACTTTATGAATGCAAAGTCATACAGAAATCCTTGCTGAAAATTGCAATGCATCATAAAAATTAATTTACTTTAAGACTAGGGTAAATTTATCCCTAAATATCTAGAAATATAATTTGTTTACTTTAATACAGAGCAAGAAAGGCAGAGAAAAAAACAGACGCTGAGAGAAACTCAGAAATATGTAAATGTGAGTGATGCAACCATACTAAGAAAGAGGGAAGTCAGGGGGAAAACAGTCAGTGAATTTGTCTATCTGGTAAAATAAAATTCCAGTATAGTAAGAAGTTTATAAAAGATGTAACTTCAAAGCCAATTTGAGAGAAAAAAGAAAGATTGGCACTGTAAAAATCTATTTGTTACTAGGGCTTTAAAACTTCTATAATTATTCTTACTATAAGTATTTTACATATATGAGCATTTTTTAAATTGAAAAAATATTGAAGAGGGTGTGGTCCTATAATTATGCTATAAACATATACTTGCAGACATATTTAGAAAAATTTGTAATCATAATATCCAAATATTGAGTTGGAACTAATAATAGAACATATGCTATGATCTACATAACAACGTAAGTATTTCATCTCAAAGTAGCAATAAAATACATTCAAACATTTGCAAAAGCTTTAGCATGCCTAGTAACTGTAGTGAAATATCTTGTCATCAGCAGTGAACTAATGGCCATTTTATTTTGAACCTTACATGCTCAAGGCAAAATACCTGCCAGCTTTGTCCTCTTTAATTTAAGTGTAATGGTTACTTGAAGCTGGAAGCTAGCCGCTACTAATGAATGAAATTCAACCAAATTAACACCTGACCTTTTTTCTGCATTATTTATTTTTACTTTCACATCTAGCCAACTGCCTGACAGTCACAATGAAATGGGAAAAACAATGCTTGCAAAGTTACTTATTGAGAAAAAGTCTTAATCTGTAAATATTTAGGAATTTTTACACTTATGTGAAAAGACGTACCTCCTTTTTTGCATGAAACGTAAACATAAACACTGAATCACGAAAAAGAGGAAAATAATTTTAAAGAATCAACAGGAATAATACTTTACTTGGACAAGGTCATTACAATTGTTCTCCTATTAACTATAACTAAAAGTTAAAAGCAAATACTTCCCCATAAGATAATATAATTACTTATTAAAGAGAAAATGTGTAAGAATTTCAATAGTACATAAATTTATTTAAAATGTGCAAAGTTGTCAATGTATTATCAACGTGCTAATTTGTAAAATATATATTTAAAGACAAATCCTAAGCTAATGCATTAGAAAATGGTTATTACTGTTACATAAAAAATCATAAAATGTTAAGCCAATTTAAATTTTTGCATCACTGTGAGGCTTGTGCCTAAAACACATTTTACTTATTATATAAGCATTAACAACATATTTCCTACAGTAATTAACAAGAGCTCAAAAAAATTTGAACATGCAATTATATAATGGTATGTGCAAAAGGAAAGAAGTTTCTCAGTAGAAAAGGAGAAACACACCTATTTGCTTTTCTTATTTTACCAATTTTGAGTGATTTCTTAAACTTTCACACTAGAATTTTTCTATTTATAAATGTAAAGCTTTACAACATAATTATGCCCAATAATGCTATATAGGAAGCTATAATTTTTATCCCACTACATGAGTAAAAATACCCAAAGAGCAAATAAAAATACATTTTAACAGCATATATTTTAATCAATTGATATGTGGAGCATTTAGATTTCAAATGACTTTGATATTCAGAATGGCTATTTCAAATGAGCCACACTATTTATGCTTTAGCAAGCGATTATACACACTTTTGAAATAAACAAAAACCATTTAAACATTCAATAAAAAATAGTAGATATAAAAACCAAATAAAATCATAGAACTAAAAATAAAATAAACAATTAAAAACTCATTGTACAGACTCAATAGTATATTGGAAACAACTTAATAAATATTCAAAGAACAAAAACAGATCAATAAAAATTACTCAACCTGATCAAGAAGAAGAAAATAGAAGGCAGGCAGGGCGCGGTGGCTCAAGCCTGTAATCCCAGCACTTTGGGAGGCCGAGACGGGCGGATCACGAGGTCAGGAGATCGAGACCATCCTGGCTAACACGGTGAAACCCCATCTCTACTAAAAAATACAAAAAACTAGCGGGGCGAGGTGGCGGGCGCCTGTAGTCCCAGCTACTGGCGAGGCTGAGGCAGGAGAATGGCGTAAACCCGGAAGGCGGAGCTTGCAGTGAGCTGAGATCCGGCCACTGCACTCCAGCCTGGGCGACAGAGCGAGACTCTGTCTCAAAAAAAAAAAAAAAAAAGAAAATAGAAGGAAAAATATGATTTCATGATTTTATGAGATAATATGAAATACCTATTATTTATATCTTCAGAGTTTTAGGAGAAAAAGAGAAAAAGTAAAGGGCTTAAAATTTTTCAACAAAGTAATAGCTAAAAATTTACAAATTTTGTGAAAAGCATGAGCAGACAAGAAAGAGAGCAAATCTAAACAGAATAAATTCAAAGGCATCCACACAGAGACACATCCTAACAGAAGTGGTGAATATTGGGGAAAAAAAAAAGAAAAAGAAAATATGATCTCATTAAGAGATAAAAGATGCATTATATACAAAAGAGGAATGATTCGTTTGATAAAATTTCTCATCTGAAAGCATGCAGGCCAGAAGAAAGTGACATATATTGTTTACAAGTTCACACACACAAAAAAAAGAACTGCCAACCCAAAATTTTATGCTATATATACAGATGGTGCTGATGTTAGGATGATTAGACTTCCAAATTTTTGACTTTACAATAATGTGAAGGCAGTACAGATTCAGTAGAAATCATACTTTGAGTACCCAAACAACCATTCTGTTTTTTACTTTCAGTACAGCATTCAATATGGTACATGAAATATTCAACAGTTAATTATAAAATAGACTTTGTGTTAGATAATTTGGTAAACTGCAGATTAACATATTCTTAGTATGTGTAAGTTAGGGTAGGCTAAACTATGAAGTTTAAGTAGGTTGAGTATATTAAATACAGTTTCAATTACAATAAGTTAATTGGAATGTAACCTCATCATAAGTAGAGGAGCACACATAGAGATACACACACACACACACCCCTCCATCAACATCAACATGGAAGGCAAAATAAGGACATTCTCAATTTATTAAAACTAAGATCTTTGGCACTGGCAGATTTACCCTTAAAGAAAAGCTAAAAGATGTTTTACAAATAAAAACGAAATTGTAACAAAATGCTATGGTATTTCAGGAAGTGCGAAGAATAAGTGAATTGGTTAAAATATAAATACATGTGCACACTGTCCTTATTATAAGTTCTAAAATTACAATTGGTGAGGAATGTAAAAGTGTAGATTAATCTAACATGTTCTCAATGTTAGTAGAGAAAATTCTTAAAAGCACAATGTATTTAGAAAAATTTATGTTTAGAATGTGGTAAGCTATATTTATATATTTTAATAACTAGAGAAATCAGAAAAGAAATTTTTAAAATGCAAATACCCTTTCATCTAAGACTTGGAACACAAAAAGGATGCCCACTTTCACTACTGTTATTCAATATAGTACTTGAAGTCCTAGGTAGGGTAATCAGATAAGAGAAAGAAATAAAGAGCCACCAAATTTGGAAGCAAGAAGTGAAATTATCCTTGTTTGCAGATTATATGACCTTGTATATGGAAAAACCTAAAAGTTACCAAAAAAACTATTAGAACTGATAAACAAATTAGGTAAATTTGTAGGATATACAATCAATATGCAAAAATCACTACCATTTCTATATGTCAATAGTGAATAATCTGAAAAAGAAATAAGAAAGTAATCCTGTTTATTATAGCCACAAATAAAATTAAATATGTATAAAGTAACTAAATAAGTGAAATATCTTTACAATGAAAATTATAAAACATTAAAAAACTGAAGAGGACACATGCACAAAAAAATGGAAAGATATTCTATGTTCATAAGTTGGAAGAATCAAGACTGTGAAAATGTTCATACCTCTCAAAGCAATCTACATATTCAATGCAATCCCTATGAAAATATCAATTGACATTCTTCACAAAAAGAGAAAATGTAATCTTAAAATTTATATGGAACCACAAAAGACACAGAAGAGCTTATCCTAAGAAAAAAGAACAAAACTGAAGGAATCACATTACCTGACTTCAAATTATACTGCAGAGCTACAGTAACCAAAGCAGCATGGTACTGGCATTAAAATGGACACATAGACCAATAAAACTGAATAGAGAAACATAAACAAATCTGCACATGTATAGTGAACTCATCTTCAACAAAGGTGCCAACAACATACGCTAGGGAAAAGACAGTCTCTTCAATAAATGATTCTGGAAAAACTGGGTATCCAAATGCAGAGGAATAAAACTAGACCCCTATTTCGCATCACATACAAAAATTAAATGAAAATTGATTAAAGACTTACATCTAAGACCTCAAACCATGAAACCACTACAAGAAAACTTTGGAGGAATTCTCCAGGACATTCGTTTGGACAAAAATTTCTTGAGCAATACTCCGCAAGCACAGTCAATCAAAACAAAAAATGAATAAATGCGATCATATCAAGTTAAAAAGATTGTGCACAGCAATGGAAACAATCAATAAAGTAGAGAGACAACCCACAGAATAGGAAAAAACATTTGCAAACTACTCATCTGACAAGAGATTAATAACTAGAATATAAAAGGAGTTCATACAACTCTATAGGAAAATATCTAATAATATGATCAATAATTAAGCAAGAGATCTGAATAGACATTTCTCAAAAGAAGACACACATACGGCAAACAGGCATATAAAAAGGTGCTCAACACCATAGATCATCAGCGAAATGCAAATCAAAACTACAATGAGATATAATCTCACCCTATTTAAATTTTTTTTTTTTTTCTTTTTCCAAAAGACAATGACACATGCTGGGGAGGAGAAAAGAGAGTCCTTGTACAGTGTTGGTGGGATTGTAAATTAGTATAGTCACCAGGGAGAACAGTTCAGCAGTTCCTCGAAGAACTGAAAATGAAGCTACCATGTGAGTCAACAATTCTACTGCCGAGTATATACCCCAAAGAAGGGAAATCAGAGTATCAAAGAGGTATCTGTGCTACCATGTTTATTGCAGCACTATTCACAATAGCTAAGATTTGGAAGCAACCCAAGTGTCCATCAGCAGATGAATAAATATAGAAAATGTGGTACATATACATAATGGAATACTACTCAGCCATAAAAAAGAATGATATCCTGTCATTTGTAACAACATGGATGGAACGGGAGATCATTACATCAAGTGAAATAAGCCAGGTACAGAAAGGCAAACATCACATAGTCTCACTTATTTGTGAGATGTAAAAATCAAAACAATTGGCCACAATAGAAAGTAGAAAAATGGTTACCAGAGGCTGGGAATGATAGTGAGGGATAGTGGAGGTGTGGGGATGGTTAATGGGTATTATAAAAATTTTTAGAAAGGATGAACTAGACCTCATATTTGATTGCACAACAGAGAGACTATAGTGGATAAATAATGTAATTGTACATATTAAAACAACTAGGGCAGGCGTGGTGGCTCATGCCTGTATTCCTAGCTCTTTGGGAGGACGAGGCAGGCAGATCACTTGAGGTCAGGAGTTCGAGACCAGCCTGGCCAACATGGTGAAACCCTATCTCTACCAAAAAATACAAAAATTAGTTGGATGTGGTGGCAGACACCTGTAGTCCCAGCTACTTAGGAAGCTGAGTTGGGAGAATCACTTGAACCCGGGAGGCAGAGGTTGCAGTGAGTTGAGATTGTACTACTCCACTCCAGCCTGAGCGACAGAGTAACATCCTATCAAATAAATAAATAAATAAATGAAACAACTAACAGAGTGTAATGGATTGTTTATAACTCAAAGGATAAATGCTTGAGGGGATGGAAACCCTCATTTTCCATGATGTGTGTTTTTGTTTTTTGATTTTTTTTGGGACGGAGTCTTGCTCTGTCGCCCAGGCTAGAGTGCAATGGCACAATCTCGGCTTGCTGCAAGCTCGGCCTCCTGGGTTCACGCCATTCTCCTGCCTCAGCCTCATGAATAGCTACTACAGTCGCCTGCCACCATGCCTGGCTAATTTTTTGTAATTTTAGTAGAGAAAGGGTTTCACCGTGTTAGCCAGGATGATCTCCATCTCCTGACCTCGTGATCTGCCTGTCTAGGCCTCCCAAAGTGCTGGGATTACAGGTATGAGCCAATACGCCCAGCCTTCCATGATGTGATTTTTATGCTTTGCATGCCTGTATTGAAATATCTCTTATATCCCAGAAATATAAATACATGCTATGTAACCACAAAAATTAAAAAAATTTTTAAAATGCACACATACTTAAAAGCACTGTTAGACGCATCAAAAGGTATATCTAAATATCTTCAAGCAGCCTACAGAAAGGCAAGAAAAAATAGAAACAAAATGCAAGTGGAAGCAAAAACCAGTATCATCCATCTTAAGCCTAAACATATCAATAATTACTTTATGTAAATAGTCAGAATGTATCATTCAAAAGAGTGAGACTGGCAGAATTCATAAAGGAAAATAAACCAAAACTATGACCCAACTTTATGTTGTCTTTAACTGAAACTCACTTGAAATATAGTAGTATAGGCAGATTGAAGTCAAAAGATGAAAAAATATATAACATATAAACTTCATAGTTTTAAAAGTAGGAGTGGCTAAATTGATGTCACATAAAGCAGATCACAAAACAAATAAAATTATAAGAATTATAAGAAATTATAATTATAAGTAATTATAAGAAATTATAAGAGCAGGACATTACATAGTAGCAATAATGAATAAGGAAAATGAGGTAACTTCAAAATGTAAAAAGCACTAACAAAGGCCAGGCATGGTGGCTCATGCCTGTAATCCCAGCACTTTGGGAGACCAAGGCGGGTGGATCACCTGAGGTCAGAAGTTTAAGACCAGCCTGGTCAACATGGTAAAACCCTGTCTCTACTAATAGAACAACAACAAAAAAAAACTAGCCAGGCATGGTGGTGAGCACATGTAATCCCAGCTACTCGGGAGACTGAGGCAGGAGAATTGCTTGAACCCAGGAGATGGAGGTTGCAGTGAGCCGACATAGTGCCACTGCACTCCAGCCTTGGTGACAGAGTGAGACTCTCAAAAAAAAAAAAAAAAAAAGCACTAATAAATATAACTAAAAGGGGAAATCAACAATTACTCTTGGGGACTTCAACACCTCTTTATCAATATCATCAACAATTTATCAACTAAGATGATAGAAGAACTGAAAAACATTATCAGCCAAATAAATTGAAAAAGAAAATAAAGTAGAAAAAGTTCATCTTCCCCAGTATTAAGGTTGAATGTATAGGTGTAGTAACTGGTAGATGGGTAGTGAACAGTTTATCATAATGTTTCACTGGTAGATGGGTAGACATATAGATAACTGGCATGGAGAACCCGAAAATAGAGCTGTACAAATTTACCCAACAATTTTTGAAAAATGAGCCAAAGCAATACATTGGAGGAAGGATAATCTTTCCAGTAAATGATGCTAGAACAATTGGATGCCCGTAGTTTAAAAATGGGACAAAAGGAAACTTTATCTTAAACTCGACACTATGCAAATTTACTTGAAAAATGAATTACAAATTTAATTGGAAAATATAGAAAAATAAAACTTTTAGAAAAAGACATAGGATAATACCTTTAGAATCTATGAATAAGCAAAGACATCTTACACATGACACCATATGCACAAACCAAAACAAACAAATTATGACCTATTGAACAATGTTTTAAAATAGCACTGTGAATTGTCCATTGGTAGAATAAAATGACAGGCTACTGACTGACTAGAAGAAAACATCTGCAAACTGAATACTTGACAAAGATAAACCCAAAATATGTAAAGAGCTCTCAAATCTCAACAGTACAGAAATGAACAATTCAAAGAGAAAATAAGCAAAGAATGTGAATAGCAATTTTACCACAGAAAACATACAGATGTGAAATAAGAACATGAAAATACGTTAAACAGCATTAACCCTTCAGGGGACACATTTTAAAAGCTACAGTTGAGATATTATTAATTATCTAATAGATTAGCTGAAAAAAAAAATTACAGGAATGTGGTAGACAGAATAATGCCCCTCAGAGGTGCTTGTGACCTGATCTCCAAAGCCTGCAAAAGTGTTACCTTGCATGGAAAAGGAACTGGGTAGATGTGATTAAGGGTATGGACCTTGAGATGGGATAATTGCCCTGTTTTATTTGGGTGGGTGAAATGTAATCTCGTGAGTACTTAAAAGAGGAGAATTGTTCATGGCTGGGCTAGAAAGAAATGTGATGTAGGAAGACAAATCAGAAGTATGAGATGTTGCTGTCTTGGAAGATGGAAGAAGAGGAACACAAGCTAAGGTATAAGGGCAGCCTCTTAGAAGCTGAAAAAGGCAGGGATACAAATTCTCTCCTAAAACCTCAGAGAGGAATGCACCTGTGCTGACATACTGGATTAAAGCAGTGAGACCTGTGTCAGAATTCTGTCCCACAGAACCGTAAGATGCAAAATGTGTATTGTTTTAAGCTACTGAGTATGGGGTAATTTTAAATATAAATAAATAAATAGATCACAGCTACAGTGTAACATTCATGTTTATCCCGATAAGATATCAGCTAATACCCTACTACCACTTATAAAATTTCCAAAGTATTTTCGGGGGGGGGGGGGAGAGAGAGAGAGAGAGAAAGAGTTTGAGAGAAAGACTGTGAGGCAGATAACCCCAAAGGAATATCCTTGTAAATATTACAGAATTAAAATGGTAACTCTTTAATATTTTTCAATATTTACATTTAGTATCAGTACAAATATTATGTCTTTGTGTTACTACAGCAATAAATATTTTACCACTACCAGATTAAAAGGATCAAGCAGATACATTTTTCTAAACTGTGAAATATGGCCCCTTAAAATTTTATGAATAGAAATGAATTTTATTTCCAAATACAGTTTTCATTTTAAATGTATTAACACAAAAATTACCTCAAACATTTCTGAAAATATAGTACACATGTATTTTCATATTGACATAAAAAGTGTATATTTTCTTTCCCATATGAATTTTTATTTTACCATTTCTAGCAACTGCTTGAAAACTTTGGCAAGCTTGAAAAATAAGAAAAGATCATTTATGAAAGTTCCAGTTTGCATAGAAGAAACACAACACTCACATTTTCAAACTCTATCTTTAAAGCCATTCAAACTACATTGTGTTTTTAAGCTAATAATGTTTATGAAACTCTCACTACCTTGAATAGAGCACATTGTATACATTTCCTGCATATACATTTATGTACAGTAAAATTTCTAAGATGATGTTTTTCCATTTTACACATGTAATTAATAATTTAATCATCTAATGTTACAAATGCGCTTGCGATTTTTTTTTAATCTGTTGCCTTACCAAGTCCTGAACATATAGCTATCTTTTCCACTGTGCTTGGGCATCATTAACTTCAGTGTCAAATTAGAATCTGAACTGGAGTTGGCCATAGCTACCATTTAGGTTGAGTATTTCTCTCACTATGTCTTATTCCTCTAAGTGATCTTCAACCCTCAGTGGGCCCCAGTAAAAATATAATTTTCAATGTCTTGCTTCTTTCGCATTGCTGTTGGTTTTCGGCCTTTTTTTGCCCTGTAGCATCTCAGCTTCCAGCTATAACTTATTGCCAAAAGCATTAAAATAAGGATCATAAGACTGACAAAAAGAACTTTTTGTGGCAATAAGATACGCAATTATAAATAAGACCTACAGCCACGTCAGTGAAGGATTAAATCATGCACCCCTGCACTTAAAAGAACAAACCATGTTCTAACTGCCACAAGGTTTCTCAGTTTCTCTAGCAGCTGCATAAGCATGGGCCTTGAGATAAGCAATATTGCAACAATTGTGGCTCACTTTCCACCAGACACTGACTAACTTAACTCCATGCAACCCATCCCATCCCACAAGCCATAAAGGCACCTTCGACTGGACAAAAGACTGACCTCAGTAGCTTTCTCCAGATAAAAGAGCACTGACCATGGGATGGTTTTGGCAGGTATCAAGATTGTTCACTGAGTGCCTTTGTATCCTCTGCTTCACCTTTTGATGTCTATGGCCTAATTAGAGTACCTGTAAATATTAAGTCTCCACCCCAAACTGAAAAAGCATGCATGTTTGCTTACTACACATGTGTGCCTACATCACTTCATGAATATTCATAGCTCCTCCCATAGCCTATTAAATATGTATAACTAGCCAACCTGCTTGGTATACAATTCTGTTCCATCTTTCTCTCCCTTGAAATGCCTACTTTAGGCTTCTAATAGAGGCTACAGTTCCCAGCCTGTCAGGATGTCTGGCAGGAAACCTGCAATCCTTCTTAGGAAATAAAGCTCTCTTTTCCAAATGTATAGATCTCATAATCTTAACACAAGAGAGCAAATGACATAATGATATACAAGCAGATCATATAAGACAGATACAATACCAAAGGGAAAGAAACAGCTGGATTTTTAGTTGTAATTAATAAATATTAGAAACCATTATTTTTATTCTGATGTTTAATAGGAATCATCTCTTTGGAAGTGATTGTCAAGCCTCAGTGGGGTTGCTGTTTTCCTTGTACCTGACATATCCATTTTATTTAAGCCCTTTTCTTTGACAGTAAAGTTAGATTATCCTTTCTTCCAACTTGTTTCTTCACATCATGTTTCTCTTTTGTTCCTCTTCACATCAGCTGGCCATCCTATACCACCTGCCCTTAGTATCAGGCTCAAGCTGTTTGTAACCGTGCATCAAAGTACATGCCTAGAATCGTTGCTTTTGTCTCATCTGTGAGAAGGGAGTCAATATTTTCCAAGTGCCCTCCATAGTAAAATGTTACCCTCTTGATTATATAATAACCTTGGTTATAGAATCTATCACTTTATTGGAAATAGTGTCAGGCATACAAAAATATTTTTAAATAATAATTAAAAATAGGGAAGATATTGAAATAAGAGAATATTGATCTGCTTCTTCATTTTTACTTTTATTAATTAAAAACAATTACAAATATTTATTAGACACCATGTTCATTTGATAAGCATTTTCTCTTTTATTTCTCACAAGAAGCATTTTGAGAACAACAGAGTTATTAGAACAAATTACTGATAGGAAAATTAAAACTTAAAGGGTCAATGCCAAAAATCACACAGCTCAAATATGTGGGCTATGTATGCTATGTATCCAGGCACTATAATTCTACAGCTGACTTTTTTTAAAAATATGTCATTATGCTTGTTGCTACTTTATATATAACACAGTTTAAAATTTGCCACTTTAAATATAATTATAATATAAAAAGATATATAGAGCCATTACAGAGTTGTGACGTAAATTTAAAATCATAATTTTAACATTGACTCTGTTGCTTACTGGTTATACAACATTAATCAAGTCATTTAGGTCCAATATATTTGAATTTACATACCAGTAAAAAAAAGTTTGAGCCTTAATACTAGACAACATGCTCTTCAAGTTGAAATTCTAATGACTGTATAATTTTACATTTATTTGTAAAAAAGTCAGTGATAAAATAAAATTTCTAAAAAATTGCTTAAATATAAATTTTGCCTATTTATAATATTGTTTCATATAAATGTTGGTTTCCTTATTATAAATAAGTAAATTGGAAAACACTATTTCTTAGACACGTTAACATTATTGCAAACCATGATATTCTTTTATTTTAATACTTACATTATGTTAGTAAGTCTCAATGAAAGTAGCTTACAAAGTCAAAATACTGTCTTTAGACAACAGAAATGTTTGTTCCAAAAGTGAAATATCTTCTTTATTGTTAGTGAAACATAAACAAGATGGTTATTAAATCCTGAACCTTTTGTTTAACATTCTTGCTAGCTTGTATTGAGTGACTGCATTGTGAAAAACACTATCTAGGTTTTAGTGCTTTTGTGATTTTATGTATGGTTACTATTGAATATTTAATGACAAAAGCTCCAAAGTACGAACTTTCTAAGGACAATATTAAAAATGTATAACTTTGACTTTGTTATTCTGTTATGTCAGATAACATGAAATCCTAAAAAGTAAAATTTATAGTTTCACACCCGAAGTAACAGAGTACTCAGATGAGGAAAGTTTCTTTTCAATTACTTATGGGAAAGTGGAAGCACAAAGAAATGGATGTCCTATGCTTAAGCTGAAGGAAGATCATAGAATTACAAATCTACCAAGCTCTATGTAAACATTAAGGCTAGGGAGTCCTATTATTTGGACCTTTTAAAGTTCTTGGGCACTAACGTTACCATAAAATATAGGCAAATTCAATAGCATCAATAAGCAAATTAATAATAATGGATTACTGTTGTAACCTACTTGGGTTCCCCCATTAATGTGGAGAGCTGAAAATTCTGTGAAGCAGTTCACATCTGAGAAAATCCTACTAATGTTTTATTGAATGAAAAATTATTTTTCTAGAGAAGGTTGTTGCAAGGAAAAAGTTTTTAAAAAATTTTTAAAGTGACGCAGAAAGTTAGTGGTGAGGGAAGAGAGAGACCTATACTCAGTAACTGTTTCAAGAAAAAAACTAAGAAAGGGAAACCAAAGACAGGCAGCCTGGCGCCAGGCCCGAAACCAGGCCTGGGCCTGCCTGGCCAAAACCTAGTAGTTAAAAATCAACTACATTGTATAGAAGAACATTGTGAAACTCCCTGTTCTGTTCTGTTTCTCTCTGACTACCAGTTCATGAAACCCCTGTCACGTATCCCCTAGATTGCTCAATCAATCACGACCTTTTCATGTAAAATCTTTAGTGTTGTGAGCCCTTAAAAGGGACAGAAATTGTGCATTCGGGGAGCTCGGATTTTAAGATGGTAGCTTGCGGACGCTCCCAGCTGAATAAAGCCTTTCCTTCTACAACTTGGTGTCTGAGAGGTTTTGTCTGTGGCCTGTCCTGCTACATTTCTTGGTTCCCTGACTGGGAAATGAAGTGACTGACAAATGGCCGAGGCTGCCCCTTAGGCAGCTTAGGCCTGCCCTGTGAAGCATCCCTGGGGGAGACTCCGGCCAGCCTGCATGACACCATCCAAAGAGCGCTCCCGGGTAGGCAATTGCCCCGGTGGCACACCTCACCAGAGCAGTGCATAGCAGGCCCCCACAGAGGATTAACACAGTGACTGAACACCGGGAAGGAACTGGCACTTGGAGTCCGGATATCTGAAACTTGGTAAGACTAGTCTTTGAAACGTGCCCACTCCATTTGAGTGGAAGCATGGCCTGATCACCCATGGCGTGCCTGTATCGGCACTTTTGTTTTGGTTTTGACTTGAGTTAAATTGCCGGATACTTTGGTTTTGGTTTTAACTTGGCTTGAATTTCTTGGTATTCTGATTTTGAATTCCTTGGTATTCTGATTTTGGTTTGTTATAAATGATAAAAGTGTGTGTGTGCCCTCTTTACCCATTCTTTGGTTTGTGGTGAGTGTGTGTGGTGTGAGCGTGGTATTTTGTCTTGAGAAAGCATGGGTCACGCGCAAAGTAAGCCCACCCCATTGGGAACTATGCTAAAAAATTTCAAGAAAGGATTCAGTGGAGACTATGGAGTCACTATGACTCCAGGAAAACTTAGAACTTTGTGTGAAACAGACTGGCCAGCATTCGATCTAGGTTGGCCATCAGAAGAAAGCCTAGACAGGTCTCTAGTTTCAAAGGTATGACACAAAGTAACTGGCAAGCCAGGACACCCAGATCAATTCCCATATATAGATTCTTGGTTACAGCTAGTTTTAGATCCCCCGTAGTGGTTAAGGGGACAGGCAGCAGCAGTACTAGTAGCAAAGGGACAGTTAGTTAAGGAAGGTTCTTGCTCCACCAGCCAAGGGAAACCAGCACCTAAAGTTCTGTCTGACACAGAGCCTGAGGACTCATGGCAGGAGATGACACCAACAGTGCCCCTCCCTTATCAAGTGGAGATGCCCCCTTCTCCTGAGCCCACAGCCCCTAGACCACCCAGAGTAGACAAGAAAGGAAGTGAAGGCCACAGGAAAAACTCCTCCCTTGGTGGCCTGCTTATGGCCCAAGACTGGACTTCAAATGCCCCTGAGAGAGCAGCGATATGCGGGGATAGATGAGGACAGACACATGGTGGAAAGGCATGCCTTTGTGTATCACCCTTTCACCTCTGCTAACCTCCTCAATTGGAAAAATAACACTCCATCTTACACTGAAAAGCCTCAAGCTCTAATTGACTTGCTCCAAACAATCATCCCGACTCATAATCCTACTTGGGCTGATTGCCACCAGCTACTCATGTACCTCTTTAACGCAGATGAAAGGCGAAGGGTGCTCCAGGCAGCAACTAAATGGCTAAAGGAGCACATCCCCGCCGATTACCAAAATCCCCAGGAATACATAAGAATTCAGCTGCCAGGAGCGGATCCTCAGTGGGATCCAAATGAAGGACCAGATATGGAGAGGCTAAGACGGTACCGAGAGGCATTAATTGAAGGTTTAAAAAAAAGGGGCTCAAAAGGCCACCAATGTAAATAAAGTTTCTGAAGTCATCCAAGGAAAGGAGGAAAGCCCAATCCCATTCTATGAAAGACCATGTGAGGCCTATCGTCTGTACACTCCTTTCGATCCGGATAGTGCTGAAAAGCAGCGTATGATTAATATGGCCTTAGTCAGAGTGCAGAAAATATCCAGAGAAAATTGCAAAAACAGGCTGGGTTTGCAGGAATGAATACCTCGCAGTTACTGGAGATAGCTAACCAAGTATTTGTAAATAGAGATACAACAAGCCGCCAAGAAAGCTGTAAGGAGGGCGAAGGCCAGGCTAGGCGAAACGCTGATTTGCTGGCTGCGACAATTAGAGGATTGCCCCTGAAAGGGCAAAAATGGGGGGTTTTGGGAGGAATGCCCAGTCCAATCACTCATATCTACAGCATAACCATCGTACCTACTATAAAGATATAGGACATCGGAAAGATAAATGTCCCCAACTAAAGGAAAAGCAAGGTGATGCAGAACAAAATGTCTCAAAGACGAAGGGGCTTCGTTCAATCTGGCTGAGGGGCTACTAGGCTGAAGGGGACCGGGCTCAAATGCCCCCAAGGAGCCCATGGTTAGGATGACAATAGGGGGCAAAGACATTAAGTTTTTAGTCGATACCGGAGCTGAACACTCAGTAGTAACTACCCCGGTGGCCCCCTTATTTAAAAAGACCATTGATATAATTGGAGTGACAGGAGTCTCTGCCAAGCAGGCTTTCTGCCTACCACGGACCTGCTCGGTGGGAGGACATAAACTGACCCATCAATTTCTGTATGTGCCTGACTGCCCCTTGCCTTTGTTGGGAAAAAACTTGCTTAGGAAGCTGAGAGCCACCATTTTCTTTACAAAACAGGGTTCTTTACAGCTGAAGTTACCAGAAACAGGAGTCATCACGGCCCTTACAGTTCCCCAGGAAGAAAAATGGAGACTTTTTCTAACTGAGCCAGGCCAGAAAATAAAACCAGCTCTAATGAAGCGATAGCCCGGAGCATGGGCAGAGGACAATCCTCTGGGGCTGGCAATCAATCAAGCCCCGGTATTCAATAAGCCTGGGGCCAAGCCAATCAGACAAAAGCAGTATCCACTTCCCAGAGAAGCCCTTAAAGGAATACAGACTTAACTTAGACGCTTAAAAGCCTTTGGAATTACAGTTCCTTGCCAGTCTCCATGGAACACCCCCCTATTACCTGTTCCTAAACCAGGTACCAAAGACTACCAACCCGTACAGGACTTATACTTGGTAAACCAAGCTACAGTGACTCTGTACCCAACAGTTCCTAACCCTTACACACTGTTAGGATTGCTGCCAGCTGAGGACAGCTGATTTACTTGCCTAGACTTGAAAGATGCCTTCTTTAGCATCAGACTAACTCCTGAGAGCCAAAAGCTGTTTGCCTTTCAGTGGAAAGATCCGGGGTCAGGTGTCACCACTCAGTACACTTGGACTCAACTTCCCCAAGGGTTCAAAAACTCCCCCATCATCTTTGGGGAGGCATTGGCTCGAGACCTCCAGAAGTTTCCTGCTAAAGACCTAGGCTGCGTCTTGCTTCTGTACATGAACGACCTTCTGCTGGGACACTCCACGGTAGTCAGGTGTGCGAAAGGGACGGATAGCCTGCTTTGTCACCTGGAGGACTGTGGGTATAAGGTGTCCAAGAAAAAAGCTCAGATCTGCAGACAGCAGGTACGCTACTGGGATTCACTATTCCAAAAGGGGAGCGCAGCCTAGGGTCAGAAAGAAAGCAGGTCATCTGCAGCCTACCAGAACCTAAAACCAGAAGGCAAGTAAGAGAATTTGTAGGAGCTGTGGGGTTTTGCAGATTATGGATTCCAAACTTTGTGTTGCTAGCCAAACCGTTGTGTGGGGTTACAAAGAGGGGCGATCAAGAGCCCTTTGAATGGGGGCCTCTACAACAGCAAGCCTTTTGTAAGTTAAAAGAAAACTTATGTCAGCCCCAGCTCTAGGGCTACCAGATTTCACAAAGCCCTTCATGCTCTATATGTCAGAAAGAGAAAAAATGGCAGTAGGAGTTTTAACTCAAACTGTGGAGCCCTGGCCAAGACCAGTGGCCTACCTCTCAAAACAACTAGATGGGGTTTCTAAAGACTGACCTCTATGTCCGAGAGCCTTGGCAGCAATGGCCCTGTTAGCACAAGAAGCAGATAAGCTAACCCTTGGACAAAACCTAAATATAAAAGCCCCCCATGTGGTGGTAACTCTGATGAATACCAAAGGACACCATTGACTAACAAATGCTAGATTAACTAAGTACCAAGGCTTGTTATGTGAAAACCCCCACATAACCATTTAAGTCTGTAACACTTTAAATCCTGCCACCTTGCTCCCAGTATCTGACAGCCCTGTTGAACATAGCTGTGTAGAGGTGTTGGACTCCGTCTATTCTAGCAGACCAGATCTTCGAGACCAGCCATGGGCATCGGTAGACTGGGAATTATACGTGGACGGGATCAGCTTCATCAACTCCCAAGCAGAAAGGTGCGCAGGATATGCAGTAGTAACCTTGTAGGATGTTGTTGAAGCTAAGCCATTGCCCCAGGGAACTTCGGCCCAAAAAGCAGAACTCATTGCTCTAACTCAGGCCCTGGAACTCAGTGAAGTTAAGACTGTAAACATCTATACTGATTCTCGATATGCCTTTCTAACTCTTCAAGTACATGGAGTATTATATAAAGAAAAAGGCCTGTTAAATTCTGGGGGAAAGGACATAAAATATCAACAAGAAATTCTACAATTATTAGAAGCAGTGTGGAAACCCCAAAAGGTGGCAGTCATGCATTGCAGGGGACCTCAGCAAGTTTCTCCTTCGGTGAGCGAAGAAAACGCCCAAGCAGACACAGAGGCACGAAAAGCAGCATCTACTCCTTACCAGGCATCAGTCACAGCCCCACTACTCCCTCAAACGATTGATCTGGTGCCTACTTATTCAAAAGAGAGAAAAGATTTTCTTCAGGCAGAGGGAGGGCAAACAATAAAGGAAAGCTGGATAAAGCTACCAGATGGAAAAATAGCTGTGCCACAGCTGCTAGGAGCCGCAGTTGTGCTGGCTGTACAGAAACTACCCATTTAGGCTAAGAATCACTTGAAAAGATGTTAGGCCGGTATTTCTACACCTCACACTTGCCAGCTTTTGCTAAAACAGTAGCTCAGCGATGCGTTACCTGTCCACAGCACAATGCAAAGCAAGGTCCCTCTGCGCCTCCTGGCATACAAGCCTATGGAGCGGCTCCTTTTAAATATCTTCAGGTGAACTCCACAGAGGTGCGCAAATATGGAGGTAACGAGTATTTACTGGTTCTAGTGTATACTTACTCTGGGTGGCTGGAGGCTTATCCAACAGGAACTGAAAAAGCTCGTGAAGTAACCGTGTGCTTGTGTGCTTCTTCGACATCTCATCCCTGGGTTTGGACTGCCTCTGCGAGTTGGCTCATATAATGGGCCGCCATTTGTGTTTGACTTGGCACGGAAGACAGCAAAGGTATTAGGAATCTCATGGAAGTTACATGCCGCTTACTGACCTCAGAGTTCCGGAAGGGTGGAGCGGATGAATGCAACTCTCAAAAATAGTTTAGGGAAAGTATGTCAGGAGACAGGATTAAAATGGATACAAGCCCTTCCTATAGTATTGTTTAAAATTACGTGTACCCCCTCTAAGAAAACAGGATACTCCCTCCCCCTAAGAAATTCTGTATCATAGGCCTCCTCCTACACTGCAAGCACTTCCGGGTACTCCCCAAGAGTGAGGTGAGATTGAATTACAGCGGCAGCTACAGGCCTTGGGGAAAATTACCCAGACAACCTCAACGTGGGTAAATGAGAGGTGGCCAGTCAGCTTATTCTCCCCAGTTCCCCCTTTTTCTCCAGGTGACCCTGTGTGGATCAAGGACTGGAATGTGGCTCCATTGCCGCCAGGGTGGAGGGGACACGAGACCATTATCCTGACCACTCCCACAGCTGTAAACGTGGAAGGAATCCCAGCCTGGATTCACCACAGCCGCGTGAAGCCCGGATTCACCACAGCCGCGTGAAGTCCGGATTCACCACAGCCGCTTGAAGCCGGGATTCACCACAGCCGCTTGAAGCCGGGATTCACCACAGCTGTGTGAAGCCTGCAGCCGCTGAGACCTGGGCGGCCAAACCAAACCCGGACAATCCCTGTAAAGTGACCCTGAGGAAAACAGCAAGTCTTGCTCTAGTCACACCCAGAAGCTGACTGTTCTACGCACGGCTGAAGCATGAGGAAAATCATCGTGGGACTTACTTTCCTTATAACATGGACTTGTGTGTTAAAGCTTCCACTGCTTCTTCCCACACAGAGGACTGTCTTCAGTGCATACATCAGGTCACTGAGGTAGAACAACAAGGTAAGACAATTTTTTTTTAATTTTACAATTATTATGAATGCCTAGGAACTCCAAAGGGAACCTGTTTGTACAATAACACTCAGTACAAAGTATGTAATCCAGGAAGTGACCAGCCCAATGTGTGCTATGACCCCTCTGAACCCCCCATGATCACAGTCTTTGAAGTAAGACTAAGGACTGGTCCTTTTCCAGGTGACACAAGTAAGGTAATCGCTAGAACAGAAGAAAGAGGGGTACCCAAAAATGTAACCTTAAAATTTGATGCTTGTGCCGCTATTAATAGTAAGCAGCATGGAATAGGATGCAGTTCTCTAGATTGGGAAAAAAGTAACAGCAAAAAAGAAGTATATCTGTCAAGAATCATATTTATGTAGGATGTGTCCAAACTGGTCTTGTGTCACTTGGGTTACTTGAAAAAAAGATAAAAAAGATCCTATTTGGCTCCAAAAAGGAAAAGTCAGCCCCTCCTGCATGAGTGGGAGCTGCAACCCTTTAAGATTGGTAATCACAAACCCCTCAGACCCAAAATGAAATTAAAAAGATAAGTATCATTAGACGTTGATGAAAAAGGACTAGATCCTAGCGTAAGCCTCCTAATAAAAGGAGAGGTTCACAGACGCTCTCCAGAACCAGTATTTCAGACTTTCTATGATGAACTAAATGTGCCAGTACCTGAGATTCCAGGAAAAACTAAAAATTTGTTTTTGCAATGAGCCGAACATGTAGCCAAGTCTCTAAAAGTCACTTCATGTTATGTTTGCGGAGGAACCATAATAGGAGATCAGTGGCCTTGGGAAGCCCAAGATTTAATTCCTACAGACCCAGTTCCTGATGAATTCCCAGCCCAAAAGAACCACCCTGACAATTTTTAGGTTCTAAAAGTCTCAATTTATTAGACAGTATTGCATAGCTAGAGAAGGAAAAAGATCCACTCATCTGTAGGGCGGCTTAGTTGTCTTGGGCAAAAGCTGTGTAATAGTACTGCAAAAACAGTTACATAGTGGAGAAATCCATTCAGTAAATTTCCAAAGTTGCAGACTATTTGGGCCCACCCAGAATTCCACCGGGACTGGACTGCCCCCACTGGGTTATACTGGATGTGTGGACATAGAGCTTGTGCTAAGCTGCTTGATCAGTGGACAGGTAGGTGTGTAATTGGCACCATTAAACAATCTTTCTTCTTACTGCCCATAAAAAACAGGCGAACTTCTGGGCTTCTCAGTCTATGTTTCCTGCGAAAAAGAAAGCATAGCCATAGGTGATTGGAAAGATGATAAATGGCCCCCTAAAAAAAATCATACAATACTATGGACCCGCCACATGTGCACAAGATGGCTTGTGGGGATATCGGACCCCCATCTACATGCTCAACTGAATCAAATGGTTACAAGCTGTTTTAAAAATTATTACTAATAAAACTGGTCAAGCCTTGACTGTTTTTGTCCGGCAAGAGACTCTGATGAGAAATGCAATCTATCAAAATAGACTAGCTCTTGACTACTTGCTAGCAGCTAAAGAAGAGTTTGTGGAAAATTTAACCTTACTAATTGTTGTCTACACATAGATGATCAGGAGCAAGTAGTTAAAGATATAGTTAAAGATATAACAAAAGTGGTACATGGGCCGTGCAAGTGTGGCATGGATTTAATCCAGGAGCCATGTTTGAAAATTGGTTCCCAGCAATAGGAGGATTTAAAACTCTTATAATAGCAGTAATAATAGTAATAGAAATCTGCTTACTGCTCCCTTGTTTGCTACCTGTACTTCTCCAAATGATAAAAAGCTTCGTCGATACCTTAGTTCACCAGAATGCTTCAGCACAAGCATACTATATACATCACTATCAACCTATTGCCAAGAAAAACATAAATAGTGAAAATAAAGGTGAGAGCTCCCACTAATAAAATGAGTGAAAGTCTCAAAGGGGGGAAATGAGGGAAGAGAGAGACCCTCTCACATTGTTTTATATTGTTTTATACTCAGTATCTGTTTTAAGAAAAAAACCAAGGAAGTGAAACCAAAGACAGGCAGCCTGGCACCAGGCCCGAAACCAGGCCTGGGCCTGCCTGGCCAAAACCTAGTAGTTAAAAATCAACTACATTGTGTAGAAGAATATTTTGAAACTCCCTGTTCTGTTCTGTTTCACTCTGACCACCAGTGCATGAAACCCCTGTCACGTATCCCCTAGACTGCTCAATCATTCACGACCCTTTCATGTAAAATCTTTAGTGTTGTGAGCCCTTAAAAGGGACAGAAATTGTGCATTCAGGGAGCTCGGATTTTAAGATGGTAGCTTGCGGACGCACTCAGCTGAATAAAGCCTTTCCTTCTACAACTTGGTGTCTGAGAGGTTTTGTCTGCGGCCCGTCCTGCTACAGTGGTACAAAGAGTATTTCTGGAGAAAGGCATAATGGTAGTAATCATTTAAAAAATCCTTGGAGCTGAGGATTAAAAGATAACATTAAGGGAGGCAAATATCCAAGTAAAAATCCAAAGTGATGTAAGAATATGAACATAATGAATCTATTTATGTATTTAACAACAAACAAAAATCTTTGGCCCTACTCTATTAAATTTCCTCTAATGTAATTGCTTTAATGAAGGACATATAAGGTTTGTTCTTCCTGAATTCTCCCTCATCTTGTATCTCCTACCTCTACCCGCCAACAGCTTACATTCTCCAGATATATCATATCTGATTCTAATTCTCATTCTACTGTCCCACTTTACATTTTAGATCCAACTTTTACTAGACATATTTTATTCAATTTATGCAGAAGTCACTTTATTGTAAGAAAAGATGATGAACTCACTGACTCAAGCAGAAAGGGAAGCGTTTTGGAGACACACATATCTCAGGGAATATAAGAAGAATGTGCTCAGTCAGCTTCATGAAGTGGTAGAGTAAATGTCTGAAAACAACAAAGAACTAAAGCACACCCTTAGTCCAGTTAAATATGTGGATTCAAGACCATTTACCAGTGACAAGTTTCTGACTTCCCAGAAAGATATTTACGTACTGGAAAGAAAAGACAACAAAATTTTCCCTTACACTCCTGAATTTTTTGTTTCTAACTTCTATCCACCAGAATCAAGTGTCTCAATGAAAGAGATAACTTTCATTTCTATATCCAAAATAAGTATATATACAAACTTGCAATAAATGAATTTTGAAAAATTGATCAACAAATATATCAGTTTATGACTTCCCTAGACACTCAAGCCTATAAAAAGATATAAGCATTGTCATGGTAGTATGTGTTTATGTACATATACATGCAAGTGTGTGTATTTGTACATGAATTGTTTAGATAATGTAATTAAAAACAAAATCTTTCATATATATATGAAAGTATGTGTGTGTATATATATATGCAAGTGTCTGTATTTGTATGTTAATTATTTAGATAATATAATTAAAAACAATCTCATTCCAAACCACAAAAGTAGAAGAGATAGACACACCATTTTGTTTTCAAAGAAGCATTAAACCACAATGTGATGCACATCACAGACAATTGCTAAGGCATTTGCAAAGGGAGAAAGATGTCTCAAACTTTCATAGAGCCAAGCAGATACAACCCAACACATACAAGTTCTCCAAGATAAACAGTAACTTGCCCTCAAGTAAGAGGACGTGACAGCACTATTTGTCACACACAGTTCATCCTAAATTCTCTTTGTATTTGAGGTGACCATCTGTGTTAGTTAATTCGCTTTATCCAAAGGAGAAATAAATTTCCCATATCTGTGTGACAGGAGGTAGTTTTAGAGCAAGAAGTTAGGCTCTACTTAGTTAATAGAAACTGGGAGATACAGTGCTATCTTCCTTGATGGAAACATTCAAAGAGATAGTTACCAGGTCGTTGAGAAAAATATTCCTAGGTCATAAAGCTGACAAGAGCCTTATTTCGCTTTTAAAAATATTTACATGCATTTCAAAGAAACAGTGAAATAATTTACAATAACAAGTTTTTTCAAGTGATTGCTGTGAAATAAGGAGGATGTTTCTTCCTTTATTTTCAACAGGCAGAATTATGCTACTTATTTTTAATTTGCATTTGCCCTCACTGTGTGTGTGTGTGTATATGTGTGCACACACGTGCATGCATGTGTTTCTCCAGAGGGAAAGCAATCCATGTTTAACGTTTGTATTGTATTGCTGAGAATACACTATAAAAAGAATATACCATATCTCTTGGCACTTGGAGAATAAGTCAAATCTTCAGAATAAAAGGTTTTCCTCAGTGTTAGGTGAATCTTAACTTTAAAGTCTTATTACAAAACAATTTGTCCATTAACTATACTATTGCTTAAAGAAAATGAATTTCTTTCCACTGTGAAAGGAAAATATCTTGGGCCACGAAAATTACTAAACTAAAGGGAAAAGTCAAACTGGGAGCTGCTTAGGGCAAACCTGCCTTTCATTCTACTCAAAGACACCCCTCTGCTCACTGAGAGAAATGCATATCTGAAAGCCTCCTTTGGAGAGGCTAATCAGAAACACAAATGCGTGCAACCATTTGTCTGTTATTCACCTAGGACCTGGAAGCTCCCTCACACTTCCAGTTGTCCCTCCTTTCCAGTCGTCTTACACATGTTGATTGATGTTTCATGTCTCCCTAAAATGCATGAAACCAAACTGTGCTCTGCCAACCTCAGGCATATGTCATCAGGACCTCCTGAGGCTCTGTCACTGGTGCATGTCTTCAACCTTGGCAAAATAAGCTTTCTAAATTAACTGAGACCTGTCTCAAATTTTCAAGGTTCACACCACATAATTTAAAAATCTTTACTGTCAAAGACAAAGGAGCTGATTAAAAAGAGATTATGAGGATAAAACACCTCTTCAATCCTTTGACAATGGATTAAATATCTATTTTATGAAAAAAAGGCACTAGACAACAAGCATGTTTTTAGCAACTGAAATCAAACAAAAAAATTATTGAGGAATTTTCCTCAAATCTCTTTGCTGTCCCAAGACTAATTATAATCCAAGTGAAAAGGAAAAATGCTAATTAGCTTACTATAGTTTAAAATATTTACAAATAAGTCATTCACAAGTATTGGATATAGTGTCAATATGTTTCCTGGTAAATCTCATAATAGCAAGCCACCGATTATACTTTTGTAGTCTGACACAAAGGAAAAATAAAATAAAGGCAAAATAGTTTTTTCAGACAGTAAATTGTTCTGCATTTGCAATATCAACAATAGATTTCCCACCCAATTTAAAGATATGTAAGTAAAATATATGTACTTATATATAGGTAGCTTTATTGATGGATTTACATGGTCTCAAGATCCTTGGAAAATTCTTTCACTCTTGAATATATATTGATCTAATTTAATTTATGATATTTTTGAATATATATCTGTCTATGCTTGAAGGCATAAGAACAGTGTTAGTTATTACTGTAATAAAAACAATATTCAAGTTGGAGTACAATTTCTAAGATTTAAATTGCTTTGACACAGATGGAGATTTGTTGGAACAAGATTGTTATTTTACAGCACTTACAATTGTATATATCAAGAAGAGTAATAGCGTCTGATGTTAAAATATTGTAAAATTCTTCAACTTCAAATATCTTTTTGCTTAAGTTCAATATTTCTCTTACATTGGCAAAATAGCTTAATAAATCATTCTTAAATTAATAATTTGGTATTATGGGATATTCAGCTTCATATTTATTATTTAGATAACCTTGACCATCCATATTTGAAACGATCATAACTCATTTAATGAATTTAAAGAATAAATCATCTGGAATCCTTTACTCGACTGGAGAATAGTCTCATGTTATCTGTGATTGTTCTTTTTTATTTTTCTATAGATGCTTCAAGAAAAAGAGTTTATAACCTATCCTTAATACTTAAATATGACAATGTATTTACTGTGCTTTTAGTCCTACTTTATTTACACCCTGTCACTAAATAGTCTCAAAATAATTCTCAGTGTTGAAAAAATAATGTCAAACTAAATTGAAAAAAGCTATAGGCCTCACTGACCTTATATAATTATAATTGAATGATAGTAATATGCTGATAAATATTTGAAAATATTTGTCTATTATCATTTGACTATAAAATTCTTTACTTAATTTTAAATGCTGTTGGATTCATCCTCATTTATACTAATAACAAATTTGTCTGGATTTAAATACTGGCCATATTATATTTTCAAATATATTCTACATGTCCATAATGTTAATAATGCCCTGGAATTATTTCTTATATATAGATAGAAATATTATGATGCATTACACTTAGTATACTTCTGTTAAGAATTTCCTAGAGAAAATTGTATTTAGGTTGCACAGATTACACATTGCTAATTTAGTGTTTATATAAAGAAATTTGCAATGAGTTTTACAGTATTGATGGCTATATAGTGGTGTATTATATTTATATGCAACATGCTTAAGTATACACTTAGTGAACTATAAGCAGAAGATACTGTCAATTTGTTTAAAAGACCCATTTTATAATGACATAGCAATATTCCACTCCTGGTACCATTTTTCTGTATTAGTTCATTGTGGCACTGCTATGAAGACATATCTGAGACTGAGTAATTTATTTAAAAAAGAAGTATAATTAGCTGCAGATTCTGCAGGATGTACAGGAAGCATGGCTAGAGAGGCCTCAGAAAACAAAATCATGGTGGGAGGCCGAGTGGAAGGAGGCATGTCTTACATGGCTGGCACAGGAGGAAGAGAATGAAGGGGGTGGTGCTATGCACTTTTAAACAACCAGATCTCATGAGAACTCTATCATGAGACAACCCTAGGGGGATGCTTCTAAATCCTTACAAAACACTGCCATGATCTAATCACTTCCCACCAGGCCCCTCCCCCAACACTGGGGATTACAATTCAACATGAGATTTTGGTGAGACCATAGAGCCAAACCATATCAACAGTAATAAATATTTTATGGAATTTAATTTTGCAGGTAAAACCAAAGAAATTAAGTTATTTATGACAGGCTGGGCAAATGGGTTGAGTTTGAATTTGGATTATCATCTTTCTTATTTCCAAATTAATTCTCCAGTCTACAAACTTCAAGAAATACAAGCGTCATCTATGCAATGGAAATTGTGATGCCCATTTCTCAGAGATTCAGATTTTGTAATTCAGATTTTTGTCCTGGTAATCTACATTCTAAGAAGCACTCCATGTGTTTTTAAAACTAGGGCAATCAGGCAAGAGAAAGAAAGCAAGGGTATTCAGTTAGGAAAAGAAGAAGTCAAATTGTCCCTGTTTGCAGATGACATGATTGTATATTTAGAAAACCCCATTGTCTCAACCCAAAATCTCCTTAAGCTGATAAGCAACTTCAGCAAAGTCTCAGGATACAAAATAAATGTGCAAAAATCACAAACATTCTTATACACCAGTAACAGACAAACAGCCAAATCATGAATGAACTTCCATTCACAATTGCTTCAAAGAGAATAAAATACCTAGGAATCCAACTTACAAGGGATGTAAAGGACCTCTTCAAGGAGAACTACAAACCACTGCTCAGTGAAATAAAAGAGGACACAAAAACAAATAGAAGAACATACCATGCTCATGGATAGGAAGAATCAATATCGTGAAAATGGCCATACTGCCCAAAGTTATTTATAGATTCAGTGCCATCCCCATCAAGCTACCAATGAGTTTCTTCACAGAACTGGAAAAAACTGCTTTAAAGTTCATATGGAACCAAAAAAGAGCCCACATTGCCAAGACAATCCTAAGTCAAAAGAACAAAGCTGGAGGCATCACGCTACCTGACTTCAAACTATACTACAAGGCTACAGTAACCAAAACAGCATGATACTGGTACCAAAACAGAGATATAGACCAATGGAACAGAACAGAGTCCTCAGAAATAATACCACACATCTACAGCCATCTGATCTTTGACAAACCTGAGAGAAACAAGAAATGGGGAAAGGATTCCCTATTTAATAAATGGTGCTGGGAAAATTGGCTAGCCATAAGTAGAAAGCTGAAACTGGATCCTTTCCTTACTCCTTATATGAAAATTAATTCAAGATGGATTAGAGACTTAAATGTTAGACCTAATACCATAAAAACCCTAGAAGAAAACCTAGGTAGTACCATTCAGGACATAGGCATGGGCAAGGACTTCATGTCTAAAACACCAAAATCAACGGCAACAAAAGCCAAAATTGACAAATGGGATATGATTAAACTAAAGAACTTCTGCACAGCAAAAGAAACTACCATCAGAGTGAACAGGCAACCTACAGAATGGGAGAAAATTTTTGCAATCTACTCATCTGACGAAGGGCTGATATCCAGAACCTACAAAGAACTCAAACAAATTTGCAAGAAAAAAACAAACAATCCCATCAAAAAGTGGGCAAAGGATATGAACAGACATTTCTCAAAAGAAGACATTCATACAGCCAACAGACACATGAAAAAATGCTCATCATCACTCGCCATCAGATAAATGCAAATCAAAACCACAATGAGATACCATCTCACACCAATTAGAATGGCAATCATTAAAAAGTCAGGAAACAATAGGTGCTGGAGAGGATGTGAAGAAATAGGAACACTTTTACACTGTTGGTGGGATTGTAAACTAGTTCAACCATTCTGGAAAACAGTATGGCGATTCCTCAAGGATCTAGAACTAGATGTACCATATGACCCAGCCATCCCACTACTGGGTATATACCCAAAGGATTATAAATCATGCTGCTATAAAGACACATGCACACGTATGTTTATTGTGGCACTATTCACAATAGCAAAGACTTGGAATCAACCCAAATGTCCATCTGTGACAGACTGGATTAAGAAAATGTGGCACATATACACCATGGAATACTATGCAGCCATAAAAAACGATGAGTTTGCATCCTTTGTAGGGACATGGATGCAGCTGGAAACCATCATTCTTAGCAAACTATCACAAGAACAGAAAACCAAACACCGCATGTTCTCACTCATAGGTGGGAACTGAACAATGAGATCACTTGGACTCGGGAAGGGGAACATCACACACTGGGGCCTATCATGGGGAGGGGGGAAGGATTGCATTGGGAGTTATACCTGATATAAATGACGAATTGATGGGTGCTGATGAGTTGATGGGTGCAGCACACCAACATGGCACAAGTGTACATATGTAACAAACCTGCACGTTGTGCACATGTACCCTAGAACTTAAAGTATAATAAAAAAAAAAAAAACTAAACAAATACATGTTGAATTGCAACAATGCCTAATATAATACCCTTTCTTCTTTATTCCTCTTTTTGCATACATCTTGATGACCTAAAACTGTATTTGTCAATCCTATTTGCATGTTAAGTTACGAGAATACTACCAGGGTTCCAGTTTCAAGTAAAATGGAGTAAACACAGTCATCTTTCTCTCACCCACCAAATGCAGCTGTTAAATCTGAAAATAATAAAATTTGAAATTATTCAGGAATTCTGAAAAGTAAATAGAAATAACAGCTTAGAAAAGAAGACGAGAATATAAAAATGATTAGCATATTTATTTAAAATTCTTGGTCAGATTTATATAATTTCCTCAATAAAGATCAGAAATTACTTTTCTTATTGTTGATTATGTTGGCTGTATTTTAGTACTGAATTTCTTCATGAGCTTTGTCATTTTGGTTTACAGGTTTATTTTGATGGGAAGATTTTTCTTTGAGAGGTTGGGGGATGGGGCTCTTTGTTTCCTATTTTTCTCTTTCTCTTTGTGTAAAACTCTCACTGTCTAATGATTTGTATTTCTGTCACTCATTCTGGGCCCACACAAGAGCACCAGGTTTGAAATCTTCCTTCAGCATTATTTCACAGAAGTGACGTTGAAACTGTGTCAGATCTCATTATAAATTCAGTGGGTCTATAACTCAGTCCTGGAAAACCATACTGTGCTCTTATCTCCTTCTTCCCTTCCCCCAAATCCCAAAGTCATGTCTTTAAAATGTAAACAGATTCTATCCTTCATTTCCAGTCTTTCATGAATCCTTTCAGATGTCTATCTTAAAAACACTTCCTTGGACTACTAACACATGTTCTGTTGTGTTTTAAAATTTGGGTTAATTTCATTTATACCTCAGGAACCACAATCCCTGTCACACTGGCTATTATGGACTTGGAAAACTGAGAGCTAAGATTTCAACCCAGCTCAAACTTTGCATTTTTGTTCTATCTCTGGTTCACAGAAATAGTCCTTGTTCATGTAAAATCAATTATACTTTTTGTTTTTCAGTTTTTGTAAAATGTATCCTTCACTCCTTTCACTCCTACGTGTTCAATAATTAAAATTTCAAACATGAACTACTACACTAAATTAACAATATATATCGTGGTTGTAGTATATATGCTCCTTCTACTCTTCTTTTCTTTTGGGTTTGGTTTTTCTGGCACCAGTGAGAAATATAATCCTACTCCAGCTGTCTATCATTTAGGAAAGGAAAAGATAATGTGGCTGATAAATCTATACGTTATTAATGAGTTCAAGTTTGTGACTTTGCATCACTTTATCCAATGATGGTTTGCTCTCCAGAGCAAACACAGGAATAAATTTATGGGATTTTGTTAATTAAATCATGGCTGTGGAGTTAAATGGAAAAATACAAATTACACTTCAGTACAGCTGAGTGTGAGAAAAAGCACCAAAAATGTAAATAGAAAAAACTAGAAATGTAAAAGAGAAAAAGATATTTAGTAAAATAAGTAGTCAGAATTAAAAGTAAAGAAATGTAAACACACTAACATTTAAATAAAATAGTAAAAACGTTTAAGGGGCCTAATACCAAAATGAATATTGGATATCTAGAGAATATTGGTATATTAAGACCCTGAGATGATATTAAGGTTAGATTATATTATTTTTCAATACATTATATGTCCCTCCCTCCCAAGATGCCTCTGTCACCATCTGATGTCATCATTGGCCATGGGACATTTTGATCAGTCATCACTCATTTCCCTCTTCATCGATTCCACTATGGTTCCAAAAGGAACTGTTCCATTATCCTGGGCCTCTGAGATAAGAGCCGAAGTAACCTGCTGTGGATGTTATTGAGCAAAGAGTAACAGGTTAGTGTGGCTGGAGCACAGGAAATGGGAGTGGAAGGAGAACAAGGTATCAAGGAGGTAATAAGCTCTAATTCATAAAGAGCCTTGTAAGATGTAAACAATTTTCATTCTATTTTGAATTAGAAAAAGTCATTTCAATATCTTGAGGAGAGGAAACAATGTAACCTAATTTATAATTTTAAATGATTACTCCTACTAGTTTGTTTGGGGCACATTACAAGAGGAAACTGGGAGGAAATAAGAGATGATGGTGCTTAGACCAGAGTAGTAGCAGTGGAGAAATAAGGTTAGTTAGATTCTGGATTTATCTGGAGAGTAAACAAAAGTTTTTGTTGAATTGCATGTGAGTTATGAAAAGAAAAATGACAAGAATGTTCTTGGTATGAGCAATTAGAAGGGGATTGTCCACAATTTCATGCTCCATCGAAATGCTTTGCTAGTGTCACCCAAAAGTTGCATTTGATTAAGTTTGATGGAATTTGTTAATTTCTTATTTTATATTACCTACCATCAGCTTTCATCACTGTTTTCAATTCTTCCTGAAATACTTTCTTACACTGATTTCTGTGGACCCGATTCTCCAGGGTTTTTACTTTTTCTTTTTTATTTTTTTTGTACATACCCTTTATTTCTTTTCAGGCTTATTCTCCTTATTCAATTCATAAATTTTTAACTTTTTCAAGCCTACATTTGTATTCACTTACCACTTTCCATTGAACATTCTCTTTAAGGAATCTCATCCAGAAACATGTCATTGAATGCTATTTATATCCAGAGATTCCTACTCTTCTATCTGCTGTTCAGACTTTTCCTCTGTTGTCTAGATACATACAATAAAAACCTGGTTAAAAACTCTACTCTTGGCCTGGAGCAGTGGCTCACACCTGTAGTCCTAACTCTTTGGGAGGCTGAGGTGGTGGATCACTTGAGATCAGGAGTTCGAGACCAGCCTGCACAACATGGTGAAACTGTGTCTCTACTAAAAATACAAAAATTAGCCAGGTGTAGTGGCACATGCCTGTAATCCCAGTTACTCAGGAGGCTAAGGTGGGAGAATCGCTTGAATCCAGAGGCGAGATGGCGCCACACTGCACTCTGGCCTGGGTAACAGAGGGAGACTACATCAAAAAAAAAAACAAACAAAAAAAAAACCTCTACTCTATGTCAAATATGCCTAAAATCAATATAACAAGAACAAACATATATTTTTCTATTTACCCCTATCTTATAAAATTGGACGCCTTTCAATTCAATGCAATACTATCCAGGAAAGTTACTACTCCAGAAAAATAATATTTATCCTTTTCTCCTTCCTCGTCTTCATCACTCGCTACTTATATACAGATTCTAGTCCATGATTGGTACATACTGTTTCTCCAGCTCTATTAAAAATGTGCCTCCTCTCGCTCAGAATGGTCATTTGTCTGGACTATTGCAATAGCTCTTAACTGGGCTTTCAACATCCACTCTACTCTTTGTTAATCAATATGATTATTTATTTTCAAATAAATACATTTTTGTAACACATTTTAAACCTGCTTCATTATTGATCTCCAATTTTAGAAAACAGTATCCTAAAGGATGTGATATAATTTCTGATACTCCATCCATCATTATTTCAAACCAACCTCACCGTCGGCCTCACTCTGTGGGCTTCTGTAAGACAGGACTTTCAGCAACTTGAATGCACTTTTTCTTTCTAACAGCAAGGACATTGGGTATTCTGTGCTCTCTGTCTGAATCATGCTGTTTACCCACAAATATCACATACGCTTCAAATTTCAACTGTGACTTGCTGGTAAAGCATGATGCTTTATAAATAGCTTAGCATTACTTACAAGTTTACTGTATGTATTGAATTATCTGAATAATATGTTGTCAGTCCTAAGAGACTATATATAATTTTGTTTACCATTATATTCTTATTACAGAACGCAGTGCCTAACATTGTGCACAGTATTTATCTAGAGGGACTTAATGTGATTTATATAGCTGCATGCTGAAGGAAATTAATAATGTCTTCCCTCAAACCTGTCAACACATGTTACCTGTACATATTCAATTGCGTTCATTTTCATTAAACACATAACACATGCAGAAAAGGGACACATCCCTAATGTCATGCTCTGAGGACAAGAATATTGAATATAGAATGATGTAGAACCATCGTTAAGAAGAAAATAGGCTAAATAGGGAATTTTTAAATAATATGGGCCATTGTTCTTTTTAATTGTACCACTAATAGGGTAATACATAAACTGATTATTTATAAATAGAAATTAAACAATGCATTTGTTTCTAAATTAAAAGACATCAAAAGCAATATTTAACCAAATTAAGGTTAATTTTCTTATCTTCGAATATATCCATAAAAATAAAATGCATGCCATATAGAAAAGGAAAATGTTACAGAGTCTTAAAATCATTATTATAGCAAGTTCAAATTATTTTAATATTCAATTTAAGATCATTGTAAAGGGAAGGAAGACTTGAATTAGTGGATTAGCAGCTCTACTAAATTGGTGGTTTTTAAAGAAACTGCTCAATATGTAAAAGAAAATCAAATCCTATAACCTTCTTCAAAAATACATTTTTATATTGTATTATTTCCTCTAGGAAAATTCTTAGAAGTACACATACCATACAGAAAACAAGAACAAGCAAACAAAAAACCAGATAACACTTTCTAATCATTGAAATAAAATAGTGGATGTCACATGCTCTTTGTCACATGTCACTTTTATCTAGTACTTTTAAAGGGTCACCTCAAATGAGAAGCTCAGTATTATATTAGACACTTAAATTGGAAGTGTTACAGATACATTGGGGCACATGTATATTAAGCAGCGAGTGTGGCAAAATGTTAATATTATTTATGGTAACAAATTAAAAATAAGTTATCATAGAAAGTACAGTGAAAGAGCTTAACATATTTATTGAATATATAGTTCTCACCTTGTTGCAAACTGTTCTGTTTCCTTTGTTCTGAAATGTCAGTGGTATATATCATATTTGGAAGAAATTTGTGTCTCCAAGTTTTTAGCACTGAAACCTTGTAGGACTTCTATGTCTTGACTAGGAGCAAAACCCAGATACAGTAGCTGAAATGTGTCTCTACATAGAAAGTCTAAAGGGAACAATTTTGTTCCACATATGTTGGCACTTAACTTGTTTTGATGGGTTTCTCACATCCCAGTGAGTTGTAGTCTTTCTTTTGGCAAATAAAAGATGCATGAAATCTGAATGCCTTAAATGCATATCGTTTATTTCCATTTAAAATACTTTCTCATTTTCTTTCAAAATCAAAACTACAGAAACTCAAATAAATTACAAATGTATAATATTATTGATAATTTGGGACATAAAAATCTGAAAAAGTGATAGATCTGGGCAACTTGATTTATAAACCATTATGAAATCAATAAAATTATGCATATATAGTTAGCTTTATTGAAATGCTCATAACATTATTTTCCACATATAAAATATAATTATTGTAAAAACATAAATGTTCATTTTTATGTGTTGATATATATCTGCACATGTATGACTGTGTAAACATATTAATCTATTGCTTAGCTGTTGATAAAAAAGACTACTTATATAAATGTATGAGTTAACTATATTTCATAGTTAAAATAATATATTGTTTATTTATAAAACTGAACATACATATTAAAATCTGATAATAAGGGCTTTGCAAAGAAAAGATGCTTAATATCTGGTGAATAAATAACTATTGCATATGAACTCATTATTATATTTTTAATAATTTCATTATCTTACCAATATCATAGTATTAATGTTTTGCCTTTGACTTCGCCTAGTGCACAAAAATTATAGATTTGTATGTAGAGTTTTGGGATGAAAATGCAAGTACCTACAAGGAAATAATACATTTGAGTTTGATCCCAGGCTGTCTTTAAAATGAAGTAACTGGGAGACCAGCACAGCCGGAACTCTTTCCTAAATAGATTTATTCTGCCTCAGTGATCTTAAGAAAATGCCATGTTATAGCAGAATGGGGAAAAAGGTGTCTAATTGTGATAAATGTTTAAAAGCACAAAGATGCCCTTTTTTCAGCAACATGGATAATCTTAGAGGACATTATACTAAGTGAAATCAGCCAGTCACAGAGGGACAAACACTGCATGATTCCACTTATAAGAGGTATCTAGAATAGTTAAATACATAGAAACAGAGAATACAATAGTGGTTGCCAGGGTCTGGACAGTGGAGGAAATAGAAATTGTTGTTTATTGGGTATAAAGTTTGTTATGCCAGATGAATAAATTCTAGAGATCTGCTGTACTTACAGTTAACAATATGGCATTATGCACTTTAAAATTTGCTAAGAGAGTAGATTGCATGTTAAGTGTTCTTGCCACAAAAACAAGCAAGCAAGCAAGTAAACAAGGGAACACAAGAAAACTCGATGAGGTGCTGCATATTTACCTTGATTATGGTGATGGCAACATGGGTGTTAGCACAAGTCCAGACTCTTCACACTGCACACATTAAAACAGTACAGTTTACTGTATATCAGTTATACCTCAATAAAGTGGTTTTAAAAAGAGCATTAGGATACCATCTTTGCAAGTTTGAAAATGTATTTAATTGAACTGTATTCAGTAAAGAAAAACTAAGTACAGCAACATAGCCTCAACTCAGACTTTCAAGGATATGTAAGAAATAAATGAACTTGCTCAATTTGGGGTACTTTATTTTAGGGGTCTCCTGAAGAAAATGCAAATCCAAATGATTTCTAGCTAAATGTATTATAATAGCTTTTTTAGATCTAAAGCAAGTACACCCACACTAGAAGTATAACTCCAGTAACCTAAAGTGATGCTGCTATGGTTTGACTATATCCCTGAAAAAGCATCTGGAAACTTAATCCTCAATGCAAAAGTGTTCACAGTTAGGGTCTAATAGGAAATGTTTATGTCTATGTCTAGCTGTGTCTCTACATTGTCAGCTTCTTCAGCTTTAAGTCTTAGAATTGAAACAGAGGAAGAAAACCAGGGAATATACCACCATACTGTTCATTGGGTCCTAAGGTCCCTAGTTAGTATGCCTTTTTCAAAGTTTTCAAATACATCTCCCTAAAAATGTAATTCTGTCACTGATATTTTACCATTTTAGAAACAAACCAAAATGCTGGTTTATATCCTTTCTATTAGTACCACTTTTTCTTTGTTGTAAAAAGCAAATGATATAAATTATCACAACCATTTGTGTTGCCACTTCTCTGATAATGAGACCAAAAGAGAATTGATTTGCTGTTAATATATTTATAGCATGTAAATATGGCTCTAGCCTCATGAATGGATTAATGCTGATTATTATAAAATGGCTTGAGGCTGTGAGTTCGATCTATTGCTCTCTCTAGTGCATGTTCTCTCGCCTTTCCACTTTCTGCCATTGGATGACAAAGCAAGAGGCCCTTGCCAGAATGGGTACCTTGACCTTGAACTTTCTGGCCTCCAGAACTGTAAGAAATAAATCTCTCTTCTTTATAAATTACCCAGTCTGTGGTATTCTGTTATAGCAACACAAAGCAGACTAAGACAAATGCTTTGTTATAAACTGAAAGGAAAAAACTATCCCTGAGGCTCTTTCACTGAACTATAATGGTGATCATACCTTCAGCATATAACATTATCTAAACTTACCCAAAATTGTTGAAAGCCTTATACTGTTTTGTCTGGAAACATATTGTGTGTATTTCTGGAAAAGTTGGGTTCAGGTTGAAACAGTGGCATCTTTTCCTCTTTGTTCAATAAATATATTAACAGCAAATTGATTTCCTGTTTGGGTCTAATTATCAGAGGAGTTACAACACCAAAGGTTATGGTAAATTATTCCATCTGCCTTAGACAACAAAGAAAATGTAGTATTTGTAGAGAATCATATTGGCCAGTCTTTTTTGGTTTGTTTCTAAAATCTCAAAATGAGAATAAGAGAATTACTTTTCCAGGAAGATGAATTAGAAAAAATTGAAAACAGCACACTAGTCAGGGATCTCGGAACCCAAGGAACAGCATTGTGGAAATTCCCTTGTTTTCTTTTTCTCTCACATATCCAACACTTGGTGCTGAAGAGTTTGGCAGTATGGAAACACAAATAGACATAGAGTAAAAACACCAGATAAAGTCTGCTCTCCGTAGCCTAAAGGACCAAATATGGGGTAGCCTCATGAAACCAAAAACATTTAGACAGTAAGTTGCTATACTCTATCTCAAGACCACAGTCAAGACTGTGGTTGTACCCCAGGCTATCTCAGCAAAAATTGAGTGGGAACCTAGACTTTCATATTTGTGATGCTGGAACAAATTGCAACAACACACCCACTGAATGGTGTTCCAAAAGGGCCAAGTAGGAACTCCTGGCCTGAAGCCACCATGTGGTGAGAAAGCATAAACTAGCCCATGTAGAAATAGCACAGGGAATTCCTGAAGCTACATAGATAAAGAGATGTTGTCCAGCCCTGAGCATTTCAGCTGGAGCCACTGTCTGCAATCCCATATAAGACCTTGAGCCAAAATGGGTCCATTAAGCCTTTCTGGAATTTCTGATCCACAGAAACTGCAGTAAAATTTACACTTAGCATATATTGTTTTAATTCAAGAGTATTTTTATGACTCCCTGACTAGATTCTGTAAATTTGCAGCTAGTAGCATACAAACACCTTACACATCTTCAGACCGTCACTTTTTAGCCTACTTTTAGCATAGACTTGACACTCCAATAAAGAGAGAAAGCCAAGTGAAAGGGTAGTGCTGTTGTTTCCCAAAGGCCAACATTATACTGCTTCTAATTCTCATGTGATGAATATACTCACAGATAAGTATTACCTTCAATAGAATTTTGTTTCCAATATCCTTTTCTCATATCTTTTTAAAATGTGTTTGTTCAGAAGTAGAGGATTTTTGTTGTATGTAAAGTCAACTGTCAAAAGTGAGTGTAGGAAGAGTTACATTATAAAACTTATAGATTTTTGTAACAGGAAGTTTTAAAGTGTGTTTTTCATCCCTATAAAGGTTTTTGTATGTGTATGCAGAGACAGACAAAAAAAAAACCAGCGTCTATAGATATATGCAGAGCAGCCTCTATAAATAGATGCCTATGGCAGGATTCTATCTTTTTGCACTATGAAATCATTTTTTCCACAGCATTGCTGTATGATTAATTCATTCTTCAAGCAGTTAAAAGCTGAATAGTATGGGGTTTTTTTTGGATAATTTGGTTAGATGTCAATATTTTCAAAACTATGATTCTGTCAAAAAAGAAAATGGATCTTTTCTTTGTCCCTTAACATGGATTCTAACACTTAGCATAGTATAAGAAGAAAAGTATGCTAATTTTAAAATTTAGAAGTCTATAGGCTGCTTTTATATGGTTTTTATGTGGATATTAGTAATTCAACAGATGTTATCTTCAAGATTTTACTTGAGGTTGCATAAACAACAGATTTGCAAAATGTATCTAGCAACCTCTTTACAGGATAAGTAAGATCTAGACCCTGTCCTTGAGGCTAGTAGAGTATATAGAAAATATAATGAGAAAGATAACAATCTGGTAAGTCTGATACGTACAAAGTGTTTTAAGTAGGAAGAGGTCTTTTTTGGAATGGCTTTTTGATCATTCTTTCAGAAAAAGCAAAAATGATTTCAAAGGGAATAATGAATGAAAAGCCCATGTATGCTTTGCTGTGTTTCTTCATGTAAGAAATATCCTACATTTTTAACACATTGAAATGGTGATAAATGACAAGAATACCTGAAGTAGTGCACTCTATTTCAACTTAAGCAGGAAATTATAGCTTTAATCAATGAGTATGTTGTTAGCTGCAAAAGAGAACACAAGGAATTCCTTATTGGAGTATAGCATTTTTGGAAAGACAGTTAAAATCTTGGCCATATGCTGCTTTGCATCATGAGTCCAAAGGAATAATCCAAGGGGTGCTGCAAGCCTGGATTATTGTGTAAGTTTCTTGGTATGTGCATATTCATATACCAAATGGTCTATGCAGAGCAAAAAAAAATCAGAGAGCTCCAAGGACTCATTGTAGCTAAAAAATTAGCTTTCTAAGCCAATATAACAATGCATTAGGGTTACAAAACTAAGTTTCCACGAGTCAGTGAGTGTAATTCGGATACAGATCTGTGCCTCAAGGATGGCTATTGTGGCTAGAGAGAGAAATCCAAGTGAATGTTGTGGATTGATGTTTCCCAAAGGCCAACATTATACCACTGCTAATGCTCATTATGCTTTTTGTTCCTATTACCAGCATCTCAGTACCATAAGAACATCATATATGCCTTCTGCCACCTCTCATTAATGTACATGCTCACAGAGAAAATAGCTTCCAGATAAAGACAAAATGGCATGTACTGTTAACTACCAGCACAACATTTGTACAGATCAGTAGAACTTATTTATCTTGTATATCTGAATATTAATACCCCATCAGTGGTAACTCTCTATTTTCACTTTTCCCCAGCCCCTGGAAACCACCGTTCTGCACACTGCTTCTATGAGTCTATTTTAGATGCCTCATATAAGTGAAATCATGCAATATTTATTTTTCTGTGACTGGCTTATTTCACTTAGCATATTGTCCTCCTTGTTCATCCACATTGTCATATATGGAATAATTTTCTTCTATTTTAAAGTTGAATAATATTTCTTTACACGCATGTAACACATTTTCTTTATTCATTCGTCAATGGACACTTAGGTTGTTCCATATCTTGGCTATTGTAACCAATGCTGTAATCAAACTGGGAACACAGATATCTCTTTGAGATTCTGATTTCAATTCTTTCAGACAGGCATTCAAATGTGGGATTACTGAAACATATGGTGGCTCTATTTTTAGTTTTCTGAGGGAACTCTATACTTTTTCTGTAGTGGTTGCTCCATTTGACATTCTCAACAATAGAGTACAAACATTGTAATTTCATCACATTCTTGCCAGTGCTTTATGTCTTTGTGATTCTGTTTTGTTTATTTTTATAATAGCCATCTTAACATGTGTAAGGTGATATTTCATCATGGTTTTGATTTACATTTCCTCATGATTAAGAATATTGAGAAACTTTTTATATACTTCATGTCCATTTTTTATGTCTTCTTTGGAGAAATGGCTATTCAAGTCTTTTCCCATTTTTAAATTGGAATTATTCATAATTATTATCATTTTGCTATTGAATTGTATTTTCTTCTATATTTCATATATTAACTTTTTATCAGAAATTTTAAGCCATTTCAAAGCTGCTTTTTCACTTTATTGATTGTCTTACTTACTTTGAAGAATAATTTTAGTTTGACATAGTTTTACTTGTCTATTTTTTGCACTTGTTGCTTGTGCTTTTGGTGTCATATTCAATAAATCATCTCCAAGACCAATATCATGAAGCTTTTATTCTCTATTTTCTTCTAGGACTTTTATAGTTTCAGGTGCTGCATTTAAGTCTTTAATCATTTTTTAGTTAATTTTTGTGTATGATAGATATAGGTTCAATTTTATTATTTTACATGTGAATATTTAAATTTTCCAACATAATTTAATGAAAGGCTATTCTTACCCATTGTGTATTTTGGCACCCTTATAAAGAATCAGTTGACCATATATCTTTGGGTTCTCTAGTCAGTTCTATTGGTCTATATGTCCTTTTGTATGCCAGAACCACATTGTTTTTATTACCATAGCTGTGTAATATATTTTAAAATCAGAAAGTGTGATGCCTCTAGGTTTATTCCTTTTTCCCCAAATTTCTTTGGCTTCAGAGCAACATTTGTGGATCCATATACATTTCAAGACTCTCTTTCTAGCTCTGTAAAAAATGACATTGGGGTTTTGACAGGGATTTCATTTAATTTGTGTATTGCTTCAGATAGCATGGTCATTTTACCAACATTAAGTCCTCCAATCCATGAAGATAAGTGTCTTCAATTTATTTATGTCTTCCTTCATATTCTTCATCAATTTTTCATAATTTCTAATGTTCTAAGTATACAAGTCTTTTACCATTTGATTAAGTCTGTTCCTAAATATTTAATCACTTTTGAAACCACTGTGTCACAGTCAGTTTGGACTACTCTAACAAAAATACCACATACTGGTGCCTTAAAACAAAACAAACAAAGCAAGACAAAAGCATCAGTCCAGGCTTGGTGGCTCGTGCCAGTAATTCTAGCACTTTGAGAGGCCAAGGCAAGAGGATTGCTTGAGGCCAGGAGTTTAAGACTAGCCTGGGTAACAAAGTGAGACCTGTCTCTTCAAAAAATAAAAAAATAATTTAGTTGATCATGATGGTTTGTGCTTGTAGTCCCAGCTATTTGAGAAGCTGAGGTAGGAGGATCACTTGAGCCCAGGAGGTTGAGGCTGCAGTGAGCCGTGATTGCACCACGGCACTCTAGCTTGGATGACAGAGCAAGACTCCATCTCAAAAAGAAAAAAAAAACAGCATTAATTACTCACAATTTTAGTTGCTTGCATGTTCAATACCAAAGTGCCAGTAGCTTTAGTTTCTGGTGAGGTCTTCCTGTTTTGTGGGCAGGACTCTTCTTTCTGTGACCTCACATGGCTAAGAATAAGAGAAAGGAAGACAATTGTCTCCTATCTTTTTTTGTTATAAGGCAACTTATCTCATTACAGGGCTCCACCCTCAGTGTATGATTACATCCCAACAGCCTCATCTCCAAATTCCATCAAATTGGATATTAGGGTTTCAGTATATGAATTGTGGAGGAATGTAAACAGTTAGTTCACAGCACTCCACCGCTGCCCAATTCTCAAATTTAATGTCTTCTCATATGCCAAATACATTCATCAATACCAAAGGTCCTCCAAGTCTTACCCATTCCAGGCTTTAATATAAAGTCTAAGTCTAAAGCTCTACCAAATATCATCTAAATATTGTTTATGTGATATTCAAGATATGATTCTGGAGCAAAATCCCTCTCTAGCTGTGAGCAATGAAAGCAAACAACTTCTGTGCTTTCAAAATACAATGGTGAAGCAGACATAGGAGAGACATTTCTTTTCCAACAGAAAGAAATAGGAAAGTAGAAAGGAGTGATGTGTCTCAAGCAAGTTCAAAATCCAGCAAGGCAAATTCATGAAATCATAAAGTACAAAAATTATCTCCTTTGGCCTAATGCTCTACTCTCCAGGCTCACTAAGGTGGGAAGATAATTTTTACAGCTCAGCAGCATGATGTACACCCATGGCTCTCTGCAGTGATCTCAACCCCACGGCTTCTGTTGAAGACTATCTGTGCTGTTGAAACCTGCATGGTGATTTTATAATCTCTGAATCAAGGCCGTTCTTCCATTGTCTTAAATAATAGCTGAAGTTCTCAGCTGAATAGCTTTATCATCCTGTCTTGTAGAATCGAAGAAATCTAGCATTCTATCATATTTCCTTTCCCTTCAGTTCAAAGTGATGATGTTTCTGCTGGGGTGGCTGATTAATTCTATAGGTTTTATTCTTATCAAACTTTTGCTCACGCAAACTCCTAATGCTTTCTGTAGAATATTCTTGCTTGTTTTTTGCAATACAGACAAGCTGATACTTTTCAAAATCTTTAAACTCTGTTTCCTTATTGCTCAAAAATTACTTCTTCAATTTATGTCTCTCTTCTCTTGTTTTACTGTAAGCAGTTAGGAGAAACCAATTTTCTCCTTCAACATTGTTTCAGAATATCCTCAGTTAAATATCTAGTTTTAGTATATGCAAGTTTATCTTCCACAAAACCGTAGAACATGCACACAATTCAGTCAACTTTTTGTTACCTTATAACAAGGCCCATCACTCCTACTTTGTCCAATAATGTGTTCCTTATTCTGTCAGATCTCATTAGAATTTTCATTTATGTTCATATTCTACCAACATTCCACACATGATTATTTAGGCATTTTCTAAGAAAACAGAAGCTTTTTCTACTGCTGTCCTATTTTCCTTGTGAGGACTCACCAGAATCCCCTTTAAAGTTCCTTTATGACAATGTTGGTATTTTTCTACCATGTACTTCAAAATTCTTCCATTGCTATACATTATCAAGGTCTTTCCTCATGTTTAGGTTATTTATTACAGCAATACCTAACTTATCAGTACCAATTTCTGTCGTGGTTCAGGATGCTATAACCAAAATATCAGTGACTAGGAGGCTTAAAAAACAAAAGTTTATTTCTTACAGTTGTGGAGTCTCAGGAGTCAAATACCACCATGCTGGCAAGTCTGGTGTCTGGTGAGAACTTTTCTTCTGGTTTTCAAATGGCCTTTGTCTTACTGTGTCCTGATATGGCTGAGAATGAGAGAGATGAAATAAGCTACCTCCTGCCTCTTCTCATAAAACAACAAATCCCATCATACAGCTTTACCTTTGTGATCTTCTATCTTCTCAAAATCTCATCTCCTAATACCATCACACTGAGAATTAATATTTCAACATACCAACTAGAGAAAGGCGGACAGAAACATTCAGCATATATCTTATTTTAAATGGGGTTGTTTTCTTCATTTTATTTTAAATAATTATGAATGTATGTAGACAAAACTGATTTTTATTTGTTGATTTTGTATCTTAACACTTAATATAATTTATTTGTGCTGACAGTTTTGTGTGTGTGTGGGGGGCAATTCTTTAGGGTTCTCTCAATATAAGATTATGTCATATATAAGCAGAGATAATTATACTTCTTCCTTTTCAGTTTGGATGCCTGTTAGTTATTTTCTTACTTAATTGCTCTGGCTAGTGCTTCCAGTACTATGTTTAATAGTAGCAGCAAGAATGGGGTTTCTTTGCCTGTTCCTGATCCTTAAAATAATAATAATAACAAATATTTTTCACCATTTAGTATCATGTTAGTTGTGGTCTTTTTACAGATAACCTTTATTGTTCTAATTTTAGGTTGTTGACAGTTTTTATTATGAAAGAATTTTGCACAGTGTCATGTGCATTTCCTGTATTTGTATAATAGAGAGAATATGTATTCTTCTGCTATTGTATGGAATGTTTTATATATGCCTTCTAGGTCCATTTGTTCTAGTAGTATAGTTCAAGCCCACCTTTTTATTGAATTTATGTCTGATTGTTCTATCCATTAGTAAAAGTAATCTATTGAAGTCTCTCATTTTTATTACATTATCTGTTTCTCCCCTCAGACCCATCAGTGGTTGCTTTTTATATTTAGGTTATCTAATTATGAATGCATATATATTTATAATTGTTATGCTTTCCTGATATATTGATTCGTTCATCATTATATAATGGCATTTTTTGACTCATGATAATTTTTGACTTGACGTCTATTTTGTCTGATAAGGGTATATCCACCTCTTCTCTCTTTTGTTTATCTGTTGCAGAGACTATCTTTCCCCTGTCTTTCACTTTCTGCTTTTGTGTACACTTAAATATAAAATAAGTCTCTTATAGACAGTATGGAAGTGTATATATAAGTCTCTTACAGACAGTATGTAGGTATATACATAAGTCTCTTGTAGATGGCATATAGTAGGGTCTTAAATATTCTTTCAGCCAATCTATGTTTTTCACTGGTGAGTTTAATCTCTTTTTGTTTAAAATAATTATTGATAGGAAAGATTATTACATTGTTATTTTCTGTCTATTCTTTTCCTTTGTTTTCCTTTCCTTCTGTCTTTGTATCACATTAAATTTTTAGTACTATGCTTTGATTCCTTTCAGTTGTACTTTGAGTACTTTCTTTTGTGCATAAAAGCATTTTCTTTATGGTTATCATGAGCTTACATAATACATCTTATAATTGTAATAGTCTTTTATAATAGTAACAACTTCCCACACAGGGAAGTGAGCCAGCCCGGCTGCTGCCGTGTCTGGGAAGTGAGGAGCGCCTCTGCCCAGCCACTGTGCAACCTTCCAAGTGTGAAGTGACAGCCTTGCATGTGTTCATTTCTGTCTTCCCCAAGTTTGCATTTTCAACATTAAAGTTTACCTTTTACTTAAAAGTTTTAAATTGGAGTATATAAAATGTAATAATAATAACTTAAATTCAATTGCATAAAAAATATTACATTTTACTTCTCCACCCTCGAAATTTTATGTTACATTTCACAATTTACATATTTTGTATTGTGTATCTATTTATACTTTTGTAGCTAAAATTTTGCTTTATACCTTTGTCTTCTACTAAAATTAAGTGATTCACAGACCATCATTAAAGAATTAGAGTATTTTATGTCTTTCAATAAATTATCTTTGGCTTTTATACTCTCATAGGTTCTTGTGTTGCTGTTCAATTCCCCACTTACATAACCAGTTACTTTTCTCTTGGTGCTTTCAACATTCTACCTTTATGTCTTGACTTTGACAGTTTTATTATAATATGTGCGAGTGTCTATTTCTGTAAATTTATCTTATTTGAGGTCTTCATGGTTCAAGAATCTAAATGTCTATTGTTCTTTTCAGATTTGGGAAATTTTCAGGCATTATTTTTTAAAATAAGCTAACCACACCCCTCTTTTTCTCTATCTATCTATCTTTCTCTATTTCTTGACTCCTTCTGTTACTTCCATGAGGCATATATTGGTTCACTTGATGGTATTCCATAATTCCTTTAGTCTTTATTCACTTTTTAAAAGTATTTTTCTCTTCTGGTTTGCCTAGATAATTTCAAATGAGAAATTAACTTCAGTGATTCTTTCTTCTTCTTGATTACAGATGTTATTGAACCCCCTTGTGAATTTTTCAGTTTTGTTATTGTATACTTCAGCTCCAGAATATCTGCTGGTTCTTTTTAATGGTTTCTATTTATTAATATTTTCATTTTATTCATGGCTCATTTTCTTGATTTTATTTAGTTCTATATCTGTGTTCGTTTGCAACTCACTGATTTTTTGAGACGAGGTTGTCCAGGCAGGAGTGCAGTGGTGGATCATAGCTTGCTGCAGCCTTGAACCTTTGGGCTCAAGTGATCTTCCAGCCTCAGGCTCCCCATGGCTGAGACTACAGGCACATATTACCACACCCAACTAATATTTTTATTTTTGTAGATATGAGATCTTGCTGTGTTGTCCAGGGCAGTTGCAAACTCCTGACTCCAAGCCATCCTCAAAGTGATGGGATTACACTTTTGTGTTGAGCATAAACCACCACCACACCCAGCCTCTGATTTCTCTAACAGAAAATGTATGGATCTCTACTTCTTTAAAGTCAGCTACTGGAGATCTAATTTTTTCCTTTGATTGTGTTGTGTTCCTCCGACTCTTCATTTTCCTTTAGTCTTGAATTGTGGTCTGTGCATTTGAAAAAACATCCATCTCTCTCAATCTTTACAGATGGGATTTGATAGGCAAAATCGTTTGCTGATTAGTATGGCTAGAGACTCCGGGGGTCTCTCAAAGAGGAAGCTACTCACCCTTTTATTTGTTTTTAGTTGCCTCTACCAAACTATGCCAGTCTCATCAGCACTTTAGGTGAGGCAAGACAGAATCTGGGCCCTTGGGCAGCACATTAAAAGGCTGATAGATTTGTGTCATGCTCCATTCCACTCACTTGCTTCTGTGAAAGAAGCCTCAGGTTCTGCACCTCCTCTCAACTTGCAGAGCTGTACTGGCTGCAGAAACCTCTCATCTATTTTTATTTTGTTCTTAGATGTCCCAGGCATCTGGACTATGCCAGGTCTGTCAGCACCCCAGGTAAGGCAAGACAGAAACCAGTTCTTTTAGCAAGGCACCCAAAGGCGAGGAGTACTGGAAGGTTACTCCACTATCTTTTCCCCAAGGAAGAAGTCATAAGGTGAAAGTTCAGTATTAACACTGAGCTATGTCTGCTAGGAAAAGGCTGATATATTCAATTGCAATTTTTAAACATTTCAATGTGGCAGTTTTTTTGTTTGTGCTCATGTGGGGTACTGCAACCTTTTAAGTGGATTTTGGACTTCTCATAAGGCATTGTATTCTATATATCATTGTGAACTTGGCATTTCTCTTGGGGAACATGGGCTGAAACTTCCTTCCAACATCTCCCTGATGTCACTCTACTATATGCATTGTTGAAGAATGTAAAAATGAATTTCTAAAAAAAAAAAAAAATCCAATGATATAGATACCAAAAGCACCATTTAATGGGCATACCCTTTTGTCTAATTGCTATGAATTTTCCATTATACTGATCTAAAATTCAGCTTATGAGGATGTTAATGCAATTTTGGCAGACATAGAGTCAAGCTTCTGTCACATTTAAAACAAAGAGAGAAAAGAAAAAGTGTTGTTTTTCTGAAAAAATATTAAGATATGTGAAAATAACAATGGATACATCTTTCAAGTAAGTAAATTGCTGTATAATTTTTTGAACCTGGGAAATCCTGCTATTTATTACTATCCCAAGTAAACAGTTTGTAAATAACGTGTAATCTACTGACGATTCCTTCTGAATTTTTACTTTCAAGTTGCCTACACTCCAGTTGAGGAGATTGTGTATTTTAAATTTGATTATCAGATGAAGATTAATAGGGCAGAAAATAGGTTTGCAGAAAATCTTTCTTGCTTTTTGTTTTCATGTTTGTTACTGTGTTTTCAAAATATCAAATTTAATTACTAATCAATGTTGACTACAGAAAATTAACATTTAATTTTTACTTTGAACAATATAATTTACTATGCAAACAAAAACAAGGAACACATTTATACAAAAAAGAATAGCATGATAAATAGAATATGTAAAACGAATGTCAAGAAAGAAGAATAAATATAAACATATATATTTACCATAACAAAAATCAGTGAGCTTAATTTTCACAAAAATAGCAACCATGTGATGTTTAAAAAGCTATACCTAAAACAAAATGCCAGCTAAAAATTAGAAAAAGAGTAATATATAACGATAAATCAGGCTTATGTACACTAGAAATCAAAAAAACTAAAATACTATTGAAGTATTAACAATATTAATATAATTATCACCAATTAATTTAAGGGGAAAATTAATGGGAGAGTAATGCTTCTCGAGTTTAAAATGGTCACATAAAATTCTGCTTTCATGTAGATAGTATTAACATATGTAAATAAAAATCTTGTCTAAATAACAGGATGAACTGCAAAAATGCAAATAATACTCATATGTATAGTTTTCTATTGCTGTTGTAAAAATAATTTCAGTTTTAGTGGGCTTAAAACAACACAAATGATTATCTTGCAGTTCTTGAGTTCAGACATTCAAGATAGGTATCCCTATGCTAAAAACAAAGTGTGATATAGTTTAGATTTTTGTCTCCTCCAGATCTCATGTTGAAATTTCATCCCCAGTTTTGGAAATGAGACTTACTGAGAGGTGTTTGGTTCATGGAGGCAGCTTCCTCATGAATGGCTGGGTGCTTTCCCTGCCTGCAGTCATAAATGAGTTCTGGCTGTTTGTTCATATAAGAGAGTGGTTAAAGGAGCCTGGCAGCTTCTCCCCTGTCTCTGTTGCTGCCTCTCTCATCATATGACACACCCTTTTTATCTTCCATAAGGAGTAAAAACTTTCCGAGGCCTCACCAGAAGCAGAGCAGATGCTGGTGCCATACTTGTATAACCCGCAGAACCATGAACGCAATAATCCTCTTTTCTTTACCTGGTCTCAGGTATTCCTTTAGAGTAGCACAAAGCAGATTAATACAAGATGTCAACTTTCTAGAGACTATGGGGGAGTGTCTGTTTCTTCCCTTTTCTAACTTTTAAATGCTTCCTCATACTTTAATACTTCATCCCTTTCTTTTTCTTCATAGCCAACACTAACCTGTTAAATTTTTCTCACATTGCCATCGTGTTGGTTTGCCTTTTTCTGTCACCTTCTTTCAATTATAAGGACCCCCATGATTACACTGTTCTCACCTGGATAATGAAAGATTTTTTTATCTCGACATCAGTGTTTAGCAACTCTAATTCCCCTTGTCATATAATGCACAGTTTCAGGGGATTAGGCTGTGAATGTCTTTGAGGTGGCATTTTTTGTTTGTCTGAAACATCATATCACACATATTTTCTAGAAACTTCCAGAACATTTAAACAAAAATAGCTAATGAAAAAATTAAATAGCAAAAATAGTGCACTTACAATAAGATATTGTTTATTTGCAACTCTCATGGGTTTTTAATCTGTTTTGTATTTACAACTCTTAGAAGTCTTTATTCCACATTAATGTATAAGAAAAAAGAAAATCACAAAGTTTTTATTGTTTGATGAGAAAGTGAGGATATTTATACTGTATTGAAAACAATAAGACACTAATGGGGGTGTTGGGAAAATGTACACATGTGCTCATGGATAAGTATAAACAGTGGAATTTAATTTTTAAATAGACTGTTAATTGTTCTCAGCACTAAGACAATTGAAAATTGAAATTATAATTATGAATAATTAAATATTAACAAATTAAGTTGCAAAAAAACTCAGCTATCAAGAAGGTGAGGATGAGAAAACTGATCACTGTGTATCTATGTCAAATTAGAAGAAGACATAGGTTAAGAAAGTAGATCTCAATATCTCCCTTTTTACAGTTTACAGATACAAGTAATAACAATAAAGCACACCAAAGAGCATACCAGAAGCAGTCAAATAGTGAAAGCACTTGTTAGAATGTACTTGTTACAAATGATTTGTTAGAGCAGAAGAAATATTTAAAGTAATAATAGCTAAGTTTTATCATACAAACTGCAATGAAGTTTAAGAACATCTACCTAAATGTTTAATAGTGTCCAATTCTGTTATGATAGCTTTAATAGAGAAATATATGTGAGCATAGATAAAATATTCAAAATTTCAAAATGTCTATTTTGCTTATAATGTAAGTATATTATTTTTAAAGAGTTTAAGCTTACTGAATAGGAATAAAACTGCCATAATTACTACTACCACTTTAACTTTTAAAAACAGCTAAAATAGAGAAATAAATTGGAGAAACACAAGAAAAAACATTTAGCTGGGATTTTGCTCACTTCATTTAGTGAAAATTTTAGATACTTTGATAATATAGAGTAAGTTTGCAATAAAATTTTAATATTTTAAAGCACTTTTCTTGTATAAAGAGATATCTTACCTTAATTTATTTATTCTTATATATTATTTGTACTCTGGTCTTAGCTTAAGAAACAGAATTTACATGTTAAAAATCACATTTGCTGATTTAGAAAGGAAAATTTCCTTAAGCATGGTAGGACAAAAAATAAAAATTTAAATCTCAATTGTGGGGCTTTTCTGGATAAGTTTGTAATACCTTTATTTATAATGGGAAATCGAGGTTTTAAAAATTAATTTAGCTCAGTTTCCAAAAAGGTAGGGTAAAAATGTTTTTCTGTATATTCCTCCTGCTAAAAAAAACTGATAACTCTGGACATCCTACAATATACACTAAATATGATAAGCACTAAATAAACTCTAAATGCTCTGAAATTTGGAGAGAAAAAATGGCATACTAGCTAAGGACTTCATTGTCTAGGGACTTCCGGATCCAAGGAATGATCCGGAAGGATCATTGTCTAGGGACAATGTCTTCATTGTCTAGGGACAAGGATTCATTGTCTAGGGACTTCCAGATCCAAGGAATGACTGGGTGGTTGTTTTCTGCATTTTCTAACTATTTCGTATTTGCTTGACTTGAAACTGAAGAAGCCAACACGTGGAAATGTCAATAGACAAGCAAAATAGCCTAACAGAAGCCTGTTCTCCCTAGCTTAACGACTAGGAAAAGAGCAGCTTACCAAAACAGAGAACTTTTAGACAGGTGTTTCTACTTAGCCCCATCAGCAAAGGCAAAGTCAGGAGACTCAGCTTCAATTACATGGAGAGCAGCAAGCCCTCAGGTGAGTGGCTGATTTCTTCTCTTTGTAAATGTGGCAGCAACGTTAACAACAGAGATCACCTCCAATTATATCTACAACCAATTAAGATGCTCCATTTTTTGTATTTTTGAGATGGAGTCTTGCTCTGTTGCCCAGGCTGGAGTGCAGTGGCACAATCTTGGGTCATTTCAACCTCTGCCTCCCAGGTTCAAGTGATTCTCCTGCCTCCACCTCCTGAGTAGCTGGGACTACAGGCATGCACCACCATGCCTGGCTAATTTTTGCATTTTTAGTAGAGGTGGGGGGGGTGGTCTCACCATGTTGGCCAGGATGGTCTCGATCTCTTGACCTCGTGATCTGCCTATCTTGGCCTCCCAAAGTGCTGGGATTACAGGCGTAAGCCACCGTGCCTGGCCCAGGATGCTCCTTCGTTTTCACAAATATTAATTTAACACTATTCACCATTTATTTTCTCACATTAATTAAGGTGTAATAATTATTTGATCTATTTTAACTCTTAAATGATATCAATGTTTTTAAGGGAATATAACTGTTATTTATTGTATTTAGGAATTGCTATAGGCATCAATATTTGTTATAAAATTTGAGAAACTGAGCAAATTTGGTCTAAGTGTTCATTCATTCAAACATTTGTATGTGTGTATGTTTTATGTGTCAAGAACCCTTTAAGCTCTTAGACTTAAGTAAAATAGACAAAAAAATAAATCTGTTCTCCTGACATTATGAATATAAAATAAAAGATTATGTTAAATAAATTGCATAGGATAATTGAAGATCGCAGCTGTATAAAAATAGAGTATTGTATGGAGCTTATGGGTGGGGATATGAGGAATGCATTTAAATAGGGTGGTCAAAGTAAATGCTTTGAGTAGATTATGTTTGAGAAAAGATATTTGTGTTATATGAGAAATAATAAAATATAGAATATAGTGAGTGAAATTTCTTATGTAAATTTACTACTATTGATTTTTTGACAGATTTCCGTCTGTTGTTCAGGCTGGAGTGCAGCTCTACAATCAGGGCTCACTACAGCCTCTACCTGTTGGGCTCAAGTGATCTCCCACTTCAGCCTCCAGAGTAGCTGCTACAGGCATGTGCCACCCCACAGCAGGCTAATTAAAAAAAAAAAAAAAAAATTGTAGAGATGATGCCTCCCTATGTTTCCCAGGCTGGTCTCCAACTTCTGTTCCCAAGCAGACCCTCCCTTTTGGCCTCCAAAGTGTTTGGATTGCAAACATGAGCCATCACATTGGACCTTAACATTGCCTTGTACAAACATTTTACTATCAAAGGTAAATGAGTGTAAATTAAGCATTAGAGCTGTAAAGTCTGGATAGAAATGTTAACTTGCCCGACATACATATAAGTAATATACAACATATAATATATGATTTATAGTATGTGTGTGTGTGTGTGTGTGTATACACACATATCATTTTCTGGATATACTTACAAATAACGATTTACAGCAATTTAAGAAAAAAAATTACCAAGTTATTCGGTGGTCATAAAAAAATTACCAAGTTATTCGGTGGTCATAACTATGCAAGTGCACTTTGGATTTATCTCACTTGGACTGGTTCAAATATTCATCACAGATTTTGTGATGTACAAATTGCAGCTGCCAGACGAAGCCAAATCAGAGAAACAAAACAAACCCTTGAAGCTCTTAGTTGGATCTGTGCTTTAATTGATGTCTTAATTGATATGACCAGATTGAAAAATGCTTCTCTTTAAAAAAGTATATTTAAAGAACCTAAAGAAGTAATGAAAATGCCACGATTGAGCAATTTTTTAGTTTAATTAAATAAGTTGTTTTGGAAACATTAATATATTTTACAGATATATGTACTTGAAAGACTGCTTAACTAGAGATATAATTGTGTGCTAAACTTTTGGAATTATTTCTTCAGAGATGTTAAAGAGGATCTCAAAAGATTGTAAGCAAACAAGGGGAAAAAGCAATGTTTTTTAATAGTAAGTTTTTATAGACTAATAATAACTTGAAGCAGTCTGTTATAGGCTGAATCAGAAATACATATAAATTAATTTTCTATTGTAATTCTGATCATAATCTAACTCGCATATCTTATTATCTATGTAACACATCCCTCAATAAAACCATATATATTAATATTTCATATGTTCAAGGGAAATAATGAAACATATTAAATAAGAAGGTAACATTTAAGAGTTTAAGAAAAAGAGGGACTGTGCCATTCCTTGTGAAGCTATAGCCTAACCAGATTTTTCAGAACAATAGTATTTGTCGTTCAGGGCTTCAGGTATGCTACTTCAAGCTGATAGAGATACATAAGCCGTGTTTAATTTTATATCCCCAAGTAAGAGAAATAACCGCAATCTCATTCTCATTCCATCAGCATTTAGCCATTGTTTAATCCAGTACAACACCTGGTGATCTCATTTCAAAACACTGAGATATAACGCTTTAAAAATCTCCAAATTTTATCAGTAATCTGGCATTTCTTTTGATTCCAGCAATCCACTAACTGCTGGACATTTCTACTTTGTTCTCTTGCAGTCACCTCAAATGGAATTTATTTTTAAAAATGCATATTAATTCTCACCTAAAAGACCCAAACTAACAACTCCTCCAATGATAGTGTCTTATATGTTGTAATTGCACCTCACCCTTCTCATTTATATGTCCTCTTTACTTTTGCTCCAGCATGCATAGGATAACATGATCTTCTTTGAATTTCTCATTTTTAAGAGAAACTTACAATAGTTTTCCTTATATATAACTTTACTCAACCTAAATAATTCACCATTCTGTAGAATGATCAATCTATAAACTTTCCACAGGATCATTTTCCAACAATTGTCTTGGTTTGCCTTCACCAAACTCTTTGCATCTGCCTTGAGTTCTGTGCTCCCTTTTTGCCTATTTTGCAAATAATATCATTTAAGACTCACTTCAAACTTTTTATTACACCTTTTTTATTGGCTACCAAATGTCAAAGTAATTTTCCTTTATTCCAGAATCATCAAGAAAACAAAATAGTTATTTTATTTGCATTTTTCACAGCATTGAAATTGGCAAGATTTAAAGATAATGTATGGAATGAAGGCCGCTCATCATACTGTTCTATCCATTCTCTGTCATGGAAGATGAAAAATCAGGTTGATTTTTGTTTTTCTCTGAGTTGTAAAAGAATCTATACCTCAAAATTCAGAGTGAATTAGACCTAGAAATATGGACTCCTGGACAGACTCAAAGATCAAAAAAATTCAAACCAATAATTCTCAAATAATTATTTTAATGGAGACAGAGAAAATTGGGTTTTTAATTATAAAATTTTTTTTCTCTCTTATATCTAAATTAGTCATTGATAAGTGTGTTTATTATGGAATGTCTGAAGCAAGCTATTTGTTGAAGAAAGTGGATATGAAACAATTTTAACATTTATATAATACATTTAAATCAGCCTTTACAGTTGAATAACATACCAATTTGCAATATTCAGATTCAGAAAGCCAACTGACAGTGCTTATGTCTAAATTGTGGTAGGAGACTTTTTAATTAATAAACCACATTAAGAGCATTATTAGGTTTACAGAGAATTAACCAGAAAGTACAGAGATTTCCCATAAACCACCTCCTGTGCCCCCCACTCCCCACGGTTTGCTTCATTATTAACGTCATGCATTACTAGAATGTCGTCAATTATGGAGTTTGACAAATGCATAAAGTCACCTATCTACCTTTCAGTATCATACAAAATAATTTCCTATTTATCCCTCTCTCTCTCCCTCTCCCTGACCCCCTGGAAAACACTGATTTCTATAGTTTGCCATTTCCAGAATGTCATATAGTTGGCAGGCAAGAATTCTACTGAATCACCAATGCTAGAATGTCATATAGTTGGAATCACACAATATGTAGCCTTTATAGACTGCCTTGTTTAAATTATTAATATGCAATAAAGTTTTCTCCATGTCTTTTCATGGCTTCATACCTCATTTTTGTGAGTGCATGCTGAATAATATTTCATTGTATAGATGTAACATGGTTGATTTATCCATTCACCTATTAATAGGCATTTGGATGCTTCCTACTTTGGGGTATTATGGACAAAATGTTTACTATAAGCATTCATGTGAAGTTTTTTGATAGATAGATGTTTCCAACTCATTTAGATAAATATCTAGGAGCACAATTGTTAATTTTATTGTATGACAATGTTTAGTTTTGTCAGGAACTATCAAGCTGTCTACCGAAGTGGCTGTATCACAAGCAATGAATGAGATTTCCTGTTTATTCCCATGCTTCCTAACTATTGCTGTTGCCCATGCTTTAGATTTAAGGCATTCTAATAGGTGTATAGTAGAATCTCATTGTTTTGTTCACCATTTTCTAATATATTGTTAAGCATCTACTTATATGCTGTTTGCCATCTGTGTATCTTCTTTGCTAAAATGTCCAGATTTTTAAATTTTCTTACCATTGAGGTTTTATAAAAATATCTTTTGTTTTATTGTAAATTGACGAATAATAATTTTATATATTTATGGGGTACAAAGTGATTTTATAATTTATGAATACAATTTGCGATGATTAAATCAAGCCAATTAAAACATCTATCACCTCATATATTTATTTTTTGGGGGTCAGAACATTCAAAATGTGCTCAGCAATTTTGAAATCCGCAATACGTTATTATTAACTATATTCACCATTCTGTGCAATAGATCTCAAAAAAACTCTTATTTCTCCTGTATAATTGACACTTTGTATCCTTTGATCAACATCTTTCCATTCTTCCAACTCCTCAGCCTCTGCTACCCATCATTTTACTCTCTTCTTCTGTAAGTTTGATTATTTTAGATTTCACATATACGTGAGAGCATTTGCTGCTTGTCTTTCTGTGTTTGGCTTACTCACTGAGCACAACATCCTCCAAGTTTATCCATGTTGTCACAAATTTTATGTTTTGACAGAATTTTCTTCCTTTTTAAGACTGACTAGTATTTCAAGGTATATGTATATCATATTTTCTTTATCCATTTATCTGTTAATGGATGCTTGAGTTTTAAATATTCTTTATGTGTTACACATGCATGTCCTTTTTCAGATATGTGTTTCGCAAATATCTCTCTTCGTTTGTGGCTTCTTTTTTTCCTCTTAACAGTGCCTTTCACAGAGCAAAAGTTTTTGAATTTAATGAATTACATCTTATTAATTTTGACTTTCATGGATCCTGTTTTCAGTGATGTATCTGAAAAGTCATCCCTAAAGCCAAGGGCACCAAATGCTCTCCAAATTACCTTTCAGAAATTTTATAGTGTCATTTTTTACAATTTAGTTTTATGATATATTTTAGGTTATTTTGTGTGAGATAGGTAAGGCCAGTGTCTAAATACACTTTTTTCATATTCTATAAACAGCTACTGTTTAAATATGCAATTGCACATTGCGTATTTAGATACTTTGTTTTTCTTCTTGGATTTCCAGTTGTTCCAACATTTATTGAGAAACATATTTTTCTCCATTGAATTGCTTTGTTATTTTTCAAAATTTACTTGACCTTATTTGTGTAGATCTCTTTCTCAGCTCTCTATTCTTGTCAATTGATCCATTTGTCTATTCTTTTGTTTTGTTTTGTTTTTTGTTTTTTTGAGATGAAGCCTCACTCTGTTGCCCAAGTTGGAGTGCAGTGGCTCGATCTCGGCTCAATGCAACCTCCACCTCCCGGGTTCAAGTGATTCTCCTGCCTCAGCCTCCTGAGTAGCTGGGACTACAGGCAAATGCCACCATACCCGGCTAATTTTTGTACTTTTAGTAGAGATGGGCTTTCATTATGTTGGCCAGGCTGGACTTGAACTCCTGACCTCATGATCCACCCAGCTCAGCCTCCCAAAGTGGTAGGACTATAGGCATGAGCCACTGCGCCAGCCAATTTGTCTGTTCTTTTATTCTTTTTTCTTTTTTAGATAGGGTCTCGCTCTGTCAGCCTGGCTGGAGTAAAATGGTGTCAACATGACTCACAGCAGCTTCTGCCTCCAAGGCTCAAGCAATTCTCTCGTCTCAGCCTCTTGAGTAGCTAGGGCTACAAGTGTGTGCCATCACACCTAGCTAGTTTATTATTATTATTAATTATTTTTGTAGAGACAGGGTTTCACCATGTTGCCCAGGCTGGTCTTGAGTTCCAGGGCTCAAGCCATCCACCTACCTCAGCCTCCCAAAATATTGGGACTACAGGCGGTGAGCCAGCACACTTGGCCTAAGCTTGGTCACTAGTGTATAGCAGTGTTATTGATTTGTGTACTTTTGTTTGATAATAACCCGAAAGTAAGTTACTTAAATTTTTTAATTGTGTTTGATTAAATCTATAGGTCATGTTGGGAGAAACCACTTAATAGCATTGAGTCTTCCCAACCATAAATGTGAAATATCTCTAAATGTATTTAGATCTTCTGTGATACCTGTCATCAGAGTATTAGTAGTTTTCTCATAAACATCTTGTGCATATTTTGCTAGATTTATACCAAGGTGTTTCATTTTTGATGCTAATGTAAATGATGCTGTGTGTTTTAATATCAAAATTTTTTGTTCAAAATAGATATAAAGGAAATGAATTGCCTTCTGGTTTACCAAACTTTTATCCTGTAGTCTTGCTATACTTACTCATTATTGTAGGAATTCTGTTGTTATTGTTTATGTGGGATATTCTACATAAACAAGCATTCCATCTACAAAAAAAAAAAAAAAAAGCAGTGGTATTTCTTCCTTCCCAATCCATATATCCTTTTTCTGTTTTTGTTGTTGTTGTTGTTGTTGTTGTTTGTTTTGTTTTATCATTTTGGATTAGCTAGGACTTCCAGTATGATGTTGAATTGACACACTGAAAGGGGAAGTCTTTACCTTGTTCTTAAGACAGGAAGCTTCTAATTTCTCAAAATTAAGTATAATGTTAACTGGAAGACTTTTGTACATATTGTTTATAAGTTGGGTAAATTCCTTTGTATTCTTAGCATGATGAGGTTTTTAAAATTATAAATATTTTTGGATTTTGTAAAATAGTTTTTCTGCATCTGCTGACGTGATCATATGACTTTTTTATTTAGCCCGCTGATGGGAAAGGTAGGCAGCTGTAACACGACGTAACTATTGACCACTTCAAATGTTGCCAGAATAGCTGAAGAATTACATTTAAAATTTATAATATTAAATAATTTAAATTAAAAAACTGAAGCAGTATAAAATACAGGTCTAATACTGCTGAGGAAAATTTAATATTCTACATGAGATGTTCTATAAATGTAAAATATATCCTGCAATGAAAAGGCTTAGTACTATAAAGATAAATATTTTATGAATAAGTTTATATTGATTGCATATTTAGAGACTAATGTGTTTTTAAGTGGGTTAAATATAATATTAAAACAAAATTTACCACTTTTAATATTGGTAATGTGGCTGCTAGAAAATGTATATTTACCTGTTTCTCAAATTATATTTTTATTAGATGCCATTGTTCTAAAGATGCTAATTTGTCTTAGGAGCAGCAAACAAATTATGATTTCCCATGTTTCCTAAATCAATACTTCTCATATGTTGATGTCCTTACAATTCATAGAGTGATATTGTGAAAATGCAGTTTCTGATTTCTTAGGTCTAGCCAAGGTCCTAAGAATCTACATTTTAAACAAATCCTCAGATAATGATGATTATACTATTTAGGACATTCATAAAAAAGGGAGATGTTTAAGAATTTTTTGGTAATTTGGTTAATTTTTATATAAGCGATTTTAAGGTTAATGTCCTAAAGTTAACAAAAAAGTAGGGAAAAGTTAGTTAAAAAATTATTTTTCGGGGCAACTGTAGGAGGCAAACTAATATGAAAAAGTATTAATAGACAACAACAATGACAACTGAAACATGCATTTCTATTTGGTCTCAGCCTAAGTCTTAGCACCTAAAAAAGAACTAAAATTTTCTCTTAGATAAATATTTCCCTTTATTTATTCTCCATATTTTCTTCAAATTATTTTTATTAACCTTGTACCAAATTATTATAGTTTATTTGTATGTTTTGTCTATTTCTTTCTCTCTAACTTGGATATATGCTTTATAAGGGCAGGCATCATGTCTATTTACTTCATCATCATTGTAATCTAAGAACAAGTCACCGAGTAAGAACTTGGTAATAATTCCTGAATAAGTTAATCTGCTTTTAGATAAATATAAAATAGGAAGATATTTGCAAATGGTTGGATTTAGTCAGTATAATAAACATTTATGAATGTTTAACTTTATTTTTTATTTTTTCTCATTCTTCAGTTTCTCAAAAATTATTTTGGAGAACTCTTTTCTAAATTTCTAGCTAGCAGTTATTTTAAATGTTAAAACAAAGATATAATTCAGAATATCTCATATTAATCTTAAATATAGTCACTAGAAAACCCATCCTGCTTGTCTTCCTCCAATCTTCTGCCCCTGCCTCAATTACTCTCTCTCTCCTAATCACACTAGGACTTAGAGATATACACATACATGTATGTGTGTATATATACACATATACACATACATGTATGTGTGTATATATACACACATACATAATGTACACATATGTGTGTGCATATATGTGTGTATATATTAAAACACATGTAGGAGTGAGTTCATTGGTGCATCATAGCATTGAGCATAATATTTGGCAGCTAAATTTAGAAATATATATATACAGTGACAAAATGGAAGACTTTAACTTATTTTAGATAAATTTTGGAATCTTTACATATTTTGTAATACACTGACGCTTATTTTTCAACTTACGTAAATAATGTTAATTTTTCCCATTTTACAAATGCAATAATAACATCCAGAAAACTTCCCTTCAACCTTAGTTCCAATCTTTCTGTCATTATACTCAGAATCCTCAAAAATCATTATAAAATTTATCTGCACATTTTTTATGCCTCTTAATCTCTCCCCAACCTACTTAAGTCTGATTCTACTCTTTACACCATCAACATTTGTCCAGCAATGTTCACAAATTAATGAATTGATCATGAAAATGGGTTATTTCAGTCTTTATCTTACTTCACCTAATTTTGTTATTGGGTACTCTTGACTAATTCCTTCTTCCTTACTGCAAATCTCTGCTGAGGTATTGGTTTTAGTTCTTTATGTTGTTCTTGTTATTTGTTGTCTCTTCTTCCACTTCTTCTACTGTGACCTAAAAACTGGTTCTCTCTTAACTAATTTGCTTCTCAGATTACTTATTGTTGATATGCCATTTAATCTGTTTATATAGATTATATTATTCTCTCTATAAAGTCATTCCAAGTCACTATTTACAAACTAGCTGGCCCTTTTGAGCTGAAAACTTACATGTTCATGAAACCACACACTCTAAAAATACAACATTTCAGCATTGAATTTATCTTTTCTTCTCCCAAACCTTCCATTTCTCACTAAGTAATACCAGAAGTTATGACTGCATTGTGCTCCCAGCCTCTAAAGCTGGGCAACTATCTATCCCTTATTCTAAAAGCAAGGCCAACTGATTTTTTTCTTCTTAGACTACCATACCCATCTCCTTTTCTCTCTCTGCTCTGCACTAGACTCTTAATGTTACTTACCATAATAATTGCTAGTGTCAAATATTTTATCTGCTTTGGTCCCAAATTGTTTCAACCAACTTTCCTGTTTTTTCCTAAAATACAATTATGTTTATATTTTCTCCTTAAAAAGGTATTCAATAGCAACAAATTGCATGTATAATCACATTCAAATTTATCCGTAACACAAAACTCATTTCATGATTTTAGTTTTCTCTACCTCTCTTGCTTGCCCTCTCCTGATGCCATATCCCCGCTTAAACTAGCTGTATAGTGCTAATGACAGTCTCAATGGGAGATTTTATGTTGTCTTTGTTCAGCTCCTTCTTCTTTTGGTACCATATAGTACTTTACATATGGCTGCATTCTCTCATAATTTAAAATTTTTCTGAGTTTATGAGAAACTACATGTTGCTATTAAATGTGCAAAGATTATAAATTAGAAAACTAATGAATCCAGAAATTGAGTTTCTTTTATTTATTATGTTTAGTGACTAGTATAATGCCAAAACATAAATGAATACAAGGTGAAAAAACAAATGAATTAATGTCTCATTTCAGTTTTAGCTCCATAGCTTACTATTTATGCAACTGAAAAATTATAAATTGTTTTGTGTACATTGGAATATCAAGGCACTTCTGTACTCATACATCCTAGCCAATAAGCAGTACCATAACACAAAAACCAAAAGTGAAACAACATTTAGAAACCACATTTTATTGGGGAATAATCATAATTGCATATTTATAAACAGGATTTCATCAAAAGAGGAAACAGAACCAAAAATTTATCTCCATATGAATGTTAATTAGAAAAAAATCAGAAAGATTTCTCTAGCTTTCTATATACATATGCTTATAAAATATTTGAAGCTACTTGGAATAATATATGTATGAGCTGACATTTGATGAGAAATAACTGAAAACTCAATAACTTAAATATTGTTAATTATTTTAAAATAATTTCATTTTTTGCTACAAAGGAAATAAAAATTAGTGCAATGGAAAACGATTCTTAGGAAACCTAAAGATTTTAGTTTCCTCTATATGAGCTATTTTAGCCAGTATATATGTACATATCATACACAACTTTAAAGAGATATTCTAATCTACAAAATGTGAGAGCAAATTATATATTTTTTCTAAAAAGACTTCATTTCTAAACAGCATTTTTAATTTCTTACATATATGCATGCCAGAAATGTTTCAAAGTACATTATCAAGGTACTTGGAAAAAGGTGAAGATAATAAACGTAAAATAAAGTCATAGATGTCATTACTACAAAAGATGTATGTTGAGACACTGGGATCCCAAGAGAAAATAGTCACCATTTTAGCTCTATGGATTTTGTTTGTTTGTTTTGCTTTTTTAATCAGTTATCAAAAATAAAATACTTTACATTAATTATAGTGTGCATACAATAAAATTTAAAGAATTAAATAACTTACATTACTTGTAATATACATAAGATAAAAATTAATCAATTACTAAGCCTTAAGCCATTTTCCTCCTGAATTCATTTGAAGAAAACATTTTTATTATTGTACTAAAAACAAAAGTGAGTTTTATAAGCTTTTCATTACAACGATGCCCCTGAGAGCCTGTGTCATAGTGTCTTTGTGTAACACAGAAGAATGTTGTTAGGACAATTCCTTGATGAGATGTAAACAATAAAGCTGACTTCCTTTTTCATATTCATCAACAAAATAAATGTCATGTGAATGAATATTTAAGCATGTCAAAAACTGTAAAATTGCTAGGAGAAAATACATGCTTAATTACATCTTGGATTATTCAAACATATATTGGTAAGAAACTTGAAAATTTCAGGAAAATCTCACATCCTTTTTTACTTTATTATTCTTTATATTTAACATTAGGTGTGATTTCTTCTAAGATTAGAGTACCTATCAATTATTTATGTTAAGATCATTTTATCATTGCAAGATCATTTTATCATTTTTGCTTTTTCTGGGACTTTAAATCTTTGCTGACGTTTAGGATACAAGTATTGCTTTACATAAAAAATACACATTTAATATAAAATAATTAAGATACAATAGAAAAATGCCATAAATGTTCAAAACATAAACTACATATGCCAAAAAGTTACAGCACATGTTAACAAATTGATAATTGTTATATTAAATAATAATTTATATAATTAATAGTTACAAATCAATAAAGAGATAATAATTCAATCAAATACATGTAAATAGGATACTAAAAAAGACACTGGTTTTATAAATACAGGAAAATGCTTATTATCACATTTATTTAAATAAATAAATAAATAATAAACCAAAGCAAAAATATCCATGTGGTATTATCGTATTGGCAGTTTCTCATGCTCTTTGAAGAATGAATTGGAGAAGCATTTCAGATGAGGACTTTATATTATTATCCAAAACGCAAGATGCACTTAGGTTTGGAATGACTTATTCAACTTCAAGATGAAATATATTAATTTTCATTTATTGTTTTATTTCATAGCCCTGCTTCAATGTTGCCTAGCATTTCATTTTTATTTCGAAATATCCCATTTTTCCTTGTTCTCCAGTTATATGTGAACTTACGGAAGAAATGATGGACTTGGTTGGGGAGCGCTTAAGGGCCATCTGATTAGGAATTCTCTTTGGTTTCTCTTGGACTCTTGATTTCTCCTGTTTGCTTTGTTAATTCCTTCACCACTACTTCCAGAAACTGCCTGTCTCTTCCACATTGACTCCTTCTAGAAAGTGGAACCTGCTCGAGACTGCTACCATTTGCTCTGCATGCTTTCACACGTCTAAGTCTGTTTACCCAGTAGCTACTAGGTAAACCTAGTCTCAATATTTCCTCAAACAAGTGAAATTCACTTTCTGTAGGTTAGTGTACCTGTGTCAGCAACCACTACTTCCCTATTATAAATTTTCATATCTGTGTTCTTAAAAAGAAATGTTTTTAGAAAAATAAAAGCATGTATCAATATATTATTTAAAATAATTTCATTTTTTGCTACAAAAGAAATAAAAATTAGTGCAATGGAAGAAAATGCTTAGGAAACCTAAAGATTTTAGCTTCCTCTATATGAGCTATTTTAGCCAGTATATATGTATGTATCAGACACAACTTTAAAGAGAGAGATTCTAATTCACAAAATGTGAGAACAAATTTTATATTTTTTCTAAAAAGACTTCATTTCTAAAGAGCATTTTTAATTTCTTACATATTTGCATGCTAGAAATGTTTCAAAGTACATTATCAAGGTAGTTGGAAAACGGTGAAGATAATACAGAACTCAAACTGCTGCACTACTTGATAGAGTTACTATGAGATGATGTATGTCAAGTGTGTATTTTTAATATAAAGCATGTAGTAAGCTGAGTAAATGGCTCTCCTTCACTACTTAGTTATATTGCACTTATTGCACTGCAGTCTACTGAAAATTGTTGCTGGGATATTGAAATTAATGGGGAGCAAGACATATCTTGAAGTTTGCTAAAGACAATTTTTAAAAAATATTTTGTTATTTTTGGTAGATAATACATCCAATTACATCTTGGACTATTCAAATATATATTGGTAAGAAACTTGAAAATTTCAGGAAAATCTCACATCATTTTTGACTTTATTATTCTTTATATTTAACATTAGCTGTGATTTCTTCTAAGATTAGAGTACCTATCAATTATTTATGGCAAGGTCATTTTATCATTTTTGCTTTTTCTGGGACTTTAAGGCTTTGCTGATATTTAGGATACATTAAATACTGAAAAAACACAAAATCTTGGAGATATATGATATCTAAGTAGTACTTAAGTAATAAAAATGTTATTTTTAACCTGTATCAATAATGGCTATTAATATATTGTGTTAAATAAACTATCATTGACAAACTCTTATTCAAATATTAAGACTAACACTCTCCCAAAGGATGTCTTTACTTTTTAATCTACATGTAGGATATTAAATCACGTAGAATTACAGTTAAAATAACCTGTATGTCAAAGTTGTATGTATGCAGGAAAAACACATTTTTACATTTTATATCAACTCAATTTCACTCTTAGAATGAAAGTTATTTAGTCAGTATTTAGTCTGAGTAACCCAATCTCTTCTGTCAAGAACCAGAATATTGGTGTCTTCTATCCATTTAATTTATAAGCAGAAACACAAGTATTATTGTCTCAATAAATTTAGCATGATTTCTTTTTGTTGTTTAACTTTTAAGTTCAGAGGTACATGAGCATGTTTGTTATATGGGTAAACTTGTGCCATGGGGGGTTTGTTGTACGGATCATTTCATCACCCAGGTATTAAGCCTAGTACCATTAGTTATTTTTCCTGATCCCCTTTCTCCTCCCATCCTCCATCCTCCAATAGGCCCCAGTGTATGTTGTTTCCCGCTATGTGTCCATGTGTTGTCATCAATTAGCTCCCATTTATAAATGAGGAAATGTGATATTTGATTTTCCATTCCTGCATTATTTTGCTAAGGATAATGGCTTCCAACTCCATTCATGCCCTATAAAAGTCATGATCTTCTTTTTTGTGGCTGCATAGTATTCCATGGTGGTATACATGTACCACATTTTCTTTATCCAGTCTATCATTGATGGGCATTTAGGTTGATTCCATGGCTTTGCTACTGTGAATAGTGCTGCAATGAACATACACATGCATATGTCTTTATAATAGAACAATTTATATTTCTCTGGTTATATACTCAGCAATGGGGTTCCTGGTATGAATGGTATTTCTGTTTTTAGGTCTTTGAGGAATTGCCACACTGTATTCCACAATGCTTGAAAAAGTTTACACTCTCACCAATAGTATATAAGTGTTCCTTTTTTTTTTTTTTGCAACCTCACAAGCATCCATTATTTTTTGACTTTTTAATGATAGCTATTCAGATTGGTGTGAAATGGTATCTCATTATGGTTTTGATTTGCATTCCTCTAATGATCAGTGACGTTGAGCATTTTTTCTTTCTTTCTTTCTTTTTTTTTTTTTTTTTTTTTTTTTTTTTT